>NW_027526225.1:113654440-113768436 GCF_048455015.1 Haemaphysalis longicornis
TTGTCCCTGTCGTTCTTGCCCGGGTGTCGTTGTCAAAGTCGCGCTCTAATGTTTCATCATAATGCACCAACTTGTCCAACCGCTTATTTTAAAGAGGAAAACTTGTTAGATATTTACCTAATGCATGCCGGCGCATACAAATACTGCGCCAGACTTCCTTCTTATGATATTTATCAGCACCGCTAGGCATCCAGCCGACACCCCGGCGCAGGGGATGAATGGTTGCAGAATTACCCTGCTATCGGGAACATCCCACATTGGAAATGGTTCGTAAAATTTGGCGGATACCCCGCGTGGCGTGTCTCTTCCGGGTCTGCATGAGTACCCACGCCTTAGCTTCGAGTGTATCTTTTCAGGCAATGCTGCAATTTATATAGCGCCAAAGTACCAACCAGGCAGGGTGAATTCCCTGAAAAGCGATACTTTGCTTCGGAATGGCGCTAGTGTGCCGGAAGAATTGACGTCGGTCGTTTCCCTAACCAGACAGGCTCACTGGCTTTTAGCAAGTGTCGAACACCCGGCGCCGGTTGCCGTGAGAATTACCTCCGGGAAATTCTCACGGCAGTTTCCATGAAATCTGGCTGGCCTAAAATTTGCTGAAAAACAATACGTCGCAAGATAACCTAATATAACATAACCTCACCGAACCCAGCGTAACCTAACCGAACGCGTCATAACCTACCCAAATCCAGCCCAACTGCAACAATCTAATCTAAGCCTTCCCAACGACAGAACACAACCTATATTAAACGTAATTCAACCCATTCTAGGAGTCCTGTGCGTCGATCTCTTGATATAGTAAATACCAGAGTTAGAAAAAGTAATAACAAAATCACGATGACCGAAAATTTCTGAAATCTAAAAAAAATAACGTCTTAATGTCGGACTGAAACCTGAGCCTTCCAGTTTAAAACCAAGCACTATACCACAGCGCTACAGGGGTAGCTGTAAACACGGCTTTTTAGGGTATTTTTCCATATAATCTCCGCGTAGCGTGCTTTAGCCAATAACAGGCGACTGCCGTGAGAAATTTCCGACGGTAATTCTCCCGGTTGCCGGGATAATAAACTCTACCAAAAAATTGTCAAACGTCCCTTTTGCGACCTTGCCACACACTTGTGTCTACACACGCAGCCTAATAAAGGAATATTAGATTATAGCAGCACTGCAGCCCGATACCGCCCTGCATGCTTGAAGTTGCATTATCAAAAAGCGAAATATAATTCTCCCATTTCAGTCCTGCTGCGCGGCTACGAATGGGGCTGAATCCCAGCGTGCAAATCGTGCAGGTCTGGCTGTATTTTTTTTTATTTTTGGGAAGAACTAGGTTGAGGTTTTTTCAAAGGAAGAGACGGGAGTCGTCCTACGCAAGAACGTTTTGAAAGTACTCAATTAGGCGACGCGCTCTGGTCGGCGGACGGGAAGCGCACTTATAATGCAAATTTGCGCTGCCCCGGAAGCCGACACATGGTCTGCGTCGTTAGTGAATCAGCCCTTTCTTGAAGTGTCGCGTGGGACGTGTGGGAAAACTCAAATAGCAGACGAGTTTCGCTTGCTTCGCTGCTGGTGCGAGCGCGGTTGAATGTGTGGAGCTTTATACTAGCAGTGTGTGCGCAGTACTCGTTTTTTTTTTATCCGTGTGCGCAGCTGCTGCAGCCCGCAAGACAAGTATTTGATTCTACTGACGTTGCTAGTGGAAGCCCGCGTGATAAGTTTCCCTGTTGCCAGGCATGCGTAAAAGGCAGGCTAGTTTCTTCGCCAGGTGAACGGGAGGCTGCATGGAATTTCGCCTAGGGGCACCATGCAACGTAACGTGTAAAAGTTGGCACGACTGATTGTCGAATGCCAGGCCAAACAATAATACAAGAGAAGTATTGAGAAGCAACCAACCGAAGTGCGCGGTGAGTGACAGTGAACAATAAATAATAAATATATGAAGTAATTACGGAAAATGGCTAACCGTTTAACACCACGAATTTCCACAATAACGAATATTTCGCAAAAGTTTCACCTGCAACCGTTATAATAGCGCAATTCGAGATAATTCGTAGGACAGGATTTAAAAAAAAAAAAACAAAGAAATCTGGATAGAGCAAAGTCACACTCAAGACAGGCGGCATAAGAATGCTACCCATTAGTAGATAATTCTCTTAATTTCTGCAGAATTTTTACTGTAAACGCGCATAAGGTCGTCTCATGGTGAAATCGCCCAAAGGTTACTCTGCTGCTTTGTCTAAACTGACATGCCACTCACTTGATGGAAGGCAGACTCGATGGAAGGTGCTCCGAGCCCCCAGGAGGAAACTAAAGATAGTAACCAGAGCATTCTGATTGGTAAAAAACAAACAAAAAAACAATTGATCTAGCTGCCGCAGGCTCGGACAAATAAATAGGTCGGTGCCTTAGGACAGGGAACGTGTTATTGTGGGCCAGTTTGAACGCATAAGACAACCTAACGTTAACTATGCAAATAAAAGCACCGACAGGGAATCGAGAACCCGAGGGGGAAATGCACTTTTTATGCATGACTCGGGCTTTGGGAGCGTGCGAGCACCACCCAAGCCCTACTCAATCCACTCTTAGCGGAAAAATCGGGACATTCCGCGCGCTCATTCTTCTACCTGTCAGCCGCCTTTCCGTCCGGAAGGCGGAAAATGGAGCACGCCAACTCGGCCGAACCACCGGTTTCGTACAAAAGAAATCGTTAGGCCGGCACCTTCGGCGTTGCATGAATGCATTAGGTCGTAGGCCATTCCGCTTATGTCAAAGCTCCTGGCGACGTAACAAAGAATGCTTCAGCTTCAATTTTAAACGAAATTTCGTGAGAAGCTGCGAATATGCTAAGAATTTTGGTTCGTTTCTAATACGTTCAGTTATAAGACTGCCTCATTAGCGCAGTGAGAGCGGGACTATTTCACCTTCGCAAAGGGCCGCTCCAAAGAAGATCTAGTTAGGATCACTTAAACTGCAAATGGTTGAGCTTGCGAAAAAGGTGCCGAAGAATAGCGCGTAAAGGACTGCAATTTCCTCAAAAATGGCGGTTCTCAGCGGGAAATTCATGGCGCCTTTGCAGTTCAGAAGAATTGACATTTGGGTGAGTTGTTATTGGTTGAACATATTCGAACAAGAGCGAAAAAAACACAGACACTAGGGAAAGAAAAGCGCCGTCCTGTCATTTTCTTCCCCAAGTGCCTGTGTTTTTACGCTGTTGTTCGAAGATGTTTAGTCTTTGTAGTTACCGGACATGGCACATTTAGAGAGGCCATGAACACCCTACTTGTTTTTACGTTGTCGTTCAGTATTTACGGGTGTCTATCGTTACTGTTGGTAAGGCGGAGTGTGAACAAGAACCGATGGCACAGTTTTACGTGCGAAAAAACAAGGAAGTGAAAGGCGGCATAGGAAAGGCTTCAATTTGAAGTATTTGTGACCAGCTGTTGTGCACTAAACATCTAAATACAGTTAGTGTGCACTCCTGTCATAGTACTTCACATAAAAATACACCTACAATGGCGAGTTCAATTGTACACGCCTGGACTGAGTGGCATTTTTGAGAAACAATGGTTTCTTTTTAAAACAAAGTTTTCTACCTCTACCAGCCAGCGGCTCTTTCGTGGCATGCGGGACAAAAACCCTCAACGCGGCGGAGGCGGTCGCGGGGAGTTTAAGGGGGGGGGGGGGGGGGGGGGCAGGGGCGCAGGGTTTTACTCTTTATGACGCGGCGAATTCACCCACCGTTCCCCGCGCAGAAGTGCCTGCTCGATGGCGCTGGCGTCGGCGGTACGGCTTTGTCGTCTGGTTTAGCCACGGTCGTTTTGGGCCTGCTTTGGCGCAGCTTCGCGTCCACTGCACGCTGCCTTCGCACGGCTTGATTAACTTGGTCGACAGCACCTCCAGGGCAACCCGCACCAGACGGAATTAAGTTCTCGTACGGCAAACATACGTTAAGGATTGGTTTTCAGGGCGGGAAAACAAAATGTACAGACAACATACAGACATCTGGCCGCTAGAGAAAGGCGACCTTTTGCGCACTGTTTGCCAGAAATGGGATTCCGTTTTCTAAATTGGTGAATACCAATTCGGTTGTGTTTTAAGAGGTATCAGAAAAGGCGAAACTACTAACAGGTTCTGATAAGTAGCGGCTATAAAAGTTCCTTCAGCTTTCTCGCAATTCTCAAACTTACTAAACTAACTAGTTTAAATCGGTATAAATGAGAATCACTAAGCTCACATGCCGAATTGTTTCGGTGTCTGCGCTTGTGTCGCGCGGTGGTGTAGCGCCAAGCTAGCACGCGAGGATGGCTAGGTTCCGCTATCTCGCCCTTCGAAAGCCTGTCCTCTGCGTTTTCTTTCTCCCGACTCACGGCAGGCAACAGCGGGGGCGTCCGCCACTCTAGCCCGGCCGTGGCCGACGCTGCTGCTGAGTTCGGGACACCGCCCCCGCGAATTCCAGGTAACGGCTGGCAGAATCTCTGGTTTCACTCTTTGTAGAGCCACGTGTGTGAATTCAAGTGACGTCGCATGGGCAATTGTTGCGGGTGTCGTTTAAAGCTTCGCTTTCCAACCACCTTCACAGCTAGGATTAAAGCCAATTTTTTAAAATGGCATTTTATGTGTTCGTTCGTTTCATTCGCTAATTCTATTTTGCTATGGCGGACGTATTCAGCGGTCAAATGTATTGCTCAGTCGTCTTTGTCGACATACAGTAACCGCACAAAAGGCCTAGCAAGGGTGCCTAAAATGCATTGAAACAAAATAAAGTTGAGGCTGAACTAGTTTTCATTGCTTCAAAAGGACCTTTTATACAAGCGGGACGGCCTACAGCGTAATGCATTCATTCAACGTAGAAGGTGCCGGCCTAACGATTTCCTTTGTTCAAAAGCGCTGGTTCTACTTACTTGGGGTGATCCATTTCGGCATGACGGACAGAAAGGCTCCTGACAGGTGGGAGAATGAACGCCAGGAATGTTCCGCTTTTTCTGCTAAGGATCGATTGAGAAGGGATTGGGCGCTGCTCGCCCGCTTCCCCAAGTTCGCGTCGTGTATAGGCAAAACTTTTATTCCACGGGTTCTTGATGTGCCGCGAGTGTCTTTATTTGCATATATTTTATGTTTGGCTATCTTATACGTTTTAGCTTGCCCGGAGATAAGCCATTCCGTGACCAAAGGCATTGGCCTATTTTCCCGAGGCTGTGACAGATATATCAATCGTTCTTTCTTTTTGTTGTTTAAATGCCGCGGATAATACCTTACTTTTCCTGCGTGGACTTAAGGAGCCCTTCCAGCGTATTGCATGTCAGTTTAAGCAAGGCAGAAAAGTGGCCTTTGGGTGATTCCACAAGCCAGAAAACCTAACAGATGGCAAACCTAACCTCCCTCCCTCTTTCAATCAATCCCTCACTCCCTACCTCCCCCTCTCCCTACCTTCCAACCTGTCTCTACCTCCTCTCCCTTCCCCTGGATTTCTCCCCTCCTCGATCTACTCCCACCAGTCTATCTATCCATCTTCCCGTCTGCCTTTCTTAAACTAATGAACAAAAAGCATCTTTTCTTGCTATACACACATATACATTGCAAATGCATTTGGAGGTTTTCTCTTGATACTACGTTGGATGGTTGCACTGTGCACGTATAGGAAAGCAGCAAAACGCTGAGCCCGTGTCCATCGATAGTGCACTCAGTCAAGCAGGTCTTCAGGCCTGAGTGCAGCACCTAAGGTGCCATATTTCTGAGCAGGAAAGCTAACAAGGCAGGGTCACCATTATCAATCACGCAAGCGAACGACAAACAAAAATAGCGGTGCCTCTTGAGATATAGCGAGAGAGAGAAATAGATGGATATATATATATATATATATATATATATATATATATATATATATATATATATATATATATATAGAGAGAGAGAGAGAGAGAGAGAGAGAGAGAGAGAGAGAGATAAAGCGGATTGAAAGGTTGTTAGCAAATAGGAGATCAAACATATGTTTGAGCAAGGGGCAGCCTAAGCCAGGTACCAGCGTTTCGACTATGTAGTTGCTTCGGCTAGTGTAACAATTGATTGAATTGATTCCGTTTCTGGCCATTTGTGTCGGAAGATAAAAACATTGAAAATAACAGTCAGGTTAGTTTTTCTTGTACCGGAAACTCTAGTTGAATGTTTTTGACGATGCTTCTTTACCTGTTGGCACACCACTAGAAAGACGAAGAGTATGGAAGACCCAAAACTGTACACAAGACTCAAAACTAGGGCCAAAAGGTGAGACTCCCCTTTCCAAGTAGTAAAAAAGAGAGGCCCTTCCAACACTCTGAATCCTCCCCATTTTATTCTCTGTTATCCAGAGTTACTGTTGTTTATTTCCAACCGTCTTCCTAGCCATGTGCCTGAACGCAGAAAAGAATCATTGAAATTACCGAACTGATGAAGTTTCTGGAGCCCCCAAAAATAAATTTAGCAGTTTTTGGTGTGTTTTTTACCCTTTTCCACGGGTAGGCAGAAGAGGTCTTGTTTTACACTACCCATGAGCTTTTCAGCTTGGCTGATCTGCCTTCCGAACTTCACGCTAGACTTTAATGAGAAAGCGAGAGCGCCAAGCAGATCTATATTTCAGCGCGGATATAGGCAGAAGGATAAGTAGTTACTGCTGGAGACGCAACAATTAGGTTTCGAGGGAGCAGCGAATCGCTGATTAATGTTATATATACTTTATCCCTCACGGATGCCGGTTTGGTCTTTCCACTTGTGCCCGTTCCTATACAGGGCGGGGTTCTTTCGCCATGCTTTTAGAGTTGCAAATGTTTCCCTATCAGACCAATTACGTTTAAGCGCTAAGCACGACTTCAGAAAAGAGATATTGATAGGACAGAAGGTTTCGTTATTTTTTTTTATGAGACAGAAATGGGTACAATGCTTGTACATTGAAAGGGCAACAGCTGGAAGATCACACGTGCACTCAGTAAACTACTTGCCATGTATAGTACAGACGTTTTCAAACAGCAGCAATATGCTAATAATATACGGCATGTATATACCTACATGTTTTCTTATCAGAGCAGAATATAATCGAAACAACCTAAATACATCTATGTACAAACAATACAAAATGGTATGATGGGACACAGATGCCTTCACCTACAGTAAAGCCCGCTTATATCGAACATGGATATATCGAATCATTGCCTATATCAAACCCTTGTATAATTTTGGTAAAAATTACATGCATTTAAAACTTTTTATATCGAACGTGATTTTGCTCCCATTATATCACATGGAACTCTCCCGCGCGAGATTTTTCGCTCTCCTTAGGCATGCGGTAGGCTTTCCCGCAATACATCGGCGCGCAGCGGTGGCGCGGGTGTCGCTTGCGACTCCCGCGCGAGCTCGGGCGCGTTGGTCGCGGCAGAGTGGACCAGCTCCACGCATGTATGCCGATGGAGCCGAAAGCTCCACATAGGCCGCTGCGGGCTGCCGTGTCACCGAACTTCAAGTCCGCGCCACTCGCTGCGCGCACTTGCTCGGTTCGCTGGGTTCGCCGTTATTCGCTTGTATCCATGCTTGTGTCCGCTCTGTCGAAGAAGCCGAGGACTCCGCACCGCTTCCGAGCACGAGCGAAGCCGTCGCTGCCGTGACCCTGCTACGGCGATACAACAGTGTCATTCAGGGCAGCGGTCTTGTGCTTGTCGGCTGTTTAGATACCGTGGAGCAAGCAGTCACCAGCAAGTACGCGTTGTGCTCCAAAAAGCAGGCTACACTCACGGAGTTCTCGCGCCCCAATAAATTATTGTTTTCTTTCTGAGAAAGTGTCGTATCAATAGTGAACTGCAGGGTGGTAAGAGGTCAGCGTTAGCTCGTAACACCGTCGGCATGATTGCTCTCATATAAGTTTTTTTTGCTTCACTTTCTATATCGAATTTTTGCTATATCGAACTATTTTACAATCCTCGCGCTGTTCGATAAAAGCGGGCTTTACTGTATATACCTAGCACCATTGTGTGTTTCCACACTCATCCAGAGGAATGTGCACGCATTTAGATTACTTCTCTGCATGTGATAACTTGTGTTGCCTGAGGCTGTTTTTAAAGGTTCCTAGCATAAATGCGTCGTAATATAAATTATCGCCATTGTGTAGGGATGAACACTCCGTTATGATAAATGGAAAACATTTTTGCGCTACGATGAATACGGAAAGTCGTCGTGGCGACGGGATACTATTTATAGAGGGCGTTGTGGCGGCAACCTAATCTACTATCAGCGCCACTATCGTCATCAAAAACGGCATCCCACAATCATCGTCTGCTGTACAGTGTACTAAAAGAGAGAGGTGTGCCGTTCGGGGCCGATTAGGGAGTTCCCTTTTGGGAATAAAATTTCTGCTGAGGAACTTCTGTTGTAAGCAGCGCCCCTGGCAGCCGCTGCTTACCAGTTGGTTTTGGAAGCTTTGTTTTATCCTGATCTAATCATAGTGTTCTTTATTTATTTCATGATATAAAGCTATATAAAACCCGTCGAATAACTGTTTAGTTTCACTTAAATACCTGTAGGGGCTGCCGGCTGCAACAAGACTTCTCTGGGGAACACCTGCGCTCCAAATAATTTTTTCATGCCAAAAGGGGCCCTTACTCTCCATTGGTTTTTCTCGCGCACGACACACCTTACCTTGTAGTACACTGCATTTATGGTGCGGATCCTCGAGCGTCAGCGGTGCCATGCGCCATATCACAGATAGAAGACGATCGTCTTCGTTCGTGTTGGAGAAATTGGCTTGTGATGCCATACCAATCCGGCCAAATACAACGGCGTACGTGCATCGATTTGGCATTGTCCAAGAGTGTGTCGGAATAGGCCAGTATGCCGGTCAGCGTACATAATAGTGACAATAAGGCCACTGGGTACTGTTGTTGCCAAGAGGTCGTGACCTTCCCCTGGTCATCCACATTCGCATAGACTATAATGGCCTTGAATTTTTAGGGACGACGCCCCTTAGGGGCTGGGGCTTTTGGCGTCTCCAGTCGTCGTCGTCGTAGTAATCGTCGTCTCATCTAGTCACGGTACAAAAACACAGGAAAACTCGTTTACGCCTCGCGTTCGAACGTAGCGAGTACTAAAAAACGCCGGGACACTCGTTTACGCCTCGCGCTACAGAGCTTCGTGCTTCAAAGACACGAGACTTCCACCGGCGAAACCCTCACCGAATCCAGAAATGATCGCCCTTCGAGCAGAGAATGACCGACTAAAACGCCAGGTCGCGGAACAGGATGCCCGCATTGCTAAAATGAACAGGAAGTTGGACCAACTGGTCGCCCTCCAGCAACAACCACCGACACCCACCCAAGATGCACCTACTGAAGAAATGGTCGACGAGGATTCGGAAAGAGATGAACACGAACCCCAAGTCAAAAGAAGAGCCACTGACGCACCCAAGGAGGGGAAGCTGAAAGCAGCCTTTCGCCGCCTCGAAGAACGTTTCAACACGGATGGAGAACGATTCAACCAACATGCGGAATCAACCAACAAGCGTCTAGCAGCACTCGAAGCTACCACTGCAAATATCATCACACGCCTCACTACGCTCGAACAGGCGTGTCAAGCCGTGCAACACAGCATTCAGGCGATACAAGAAACACTCGTACAGATGCAAGCAGCCATCGCTAAACTCGGCTCCAGAACGCACCACCCGCAACCCAACCAACGCCCAACATGGCCAGAGCAGCATTAGCCCCTAACCGAGAACTAGCTGTCTGGCAGTGGAACGCAAACGGTTTCCAGCGCAGACGAGCAGCCCTACAACAATACATAAAACAGCTCCCACGATCACCAGATGTTATCCTACTCCAAGAAACGCATAGTGAGACCCCTCCGACTGTACCGGGGGTGTTCCGTTCGTCAGTCAGCGCTCGTCCCGCCGTCTTTCTGTCTCCGTGTTTTTTTCGCGCTGTAGCATTTTTTCGAAAAGATGCTCGCTTTTCCCCCGATTTCTGCCGGCCGCCAATACGTCAAGAGGATACTTGAACAAGAGGTTTATATAAGCAGAACCACTCGAAACTCGTGGAACCGTGGGCACTGGTCATACATGTCCCCGTCAGTTAGCGCAAGGAAAACTGCAGGGAAATTTGAGGCAAAACATGTCTACTTAACCCGCAGTCTCCGCATTCATTTAGTTAGGTATGCTCCTTTGGCTGTTTTTACTAGAGTAAGCAAAAAAAAAGTGGCACCGGAAGAAAACAAACAAAATAATGACGCGTTCAGAACGCACGATATTAAAGCAAGCCAAAAAAAAAAAAATCAGACTTATTTCATGTGTTGTTCCAGGCAGAGGGCACGCGAGCCCTACGAAGGCGGGAAAATGGAATTGCATCGGTCGAACCTCTGTTCTATTTATCAAGTGAGGAGTGAGACGGCGAGACGAAGAGCGTGAAGGGTGGAAGCAGAGAGCGAAGAACAGCACCGCAGCCCCTATGGCGATTGGCGAATCACTGCTCTGCAGTTCTGATAGCTTTAATCTTGAGTGGACCTCCTTCAATTTTTTAAGACAACACGTACCCGTTCAGATCTTTTTAAATCGAGGAGACTGAGTTTGTTCTGTTCTCTTTCTCTGTTTTATTGGAAGTCAGAATATTTACTTACTCGATTCAATGAAGAAACCCGTATTATTTTAGTTTACCACGAACTCGAAGTTACTGTCGATCAAGCTCGCTCTGAAATATACAGTTGAGTAAATTGCTTCCGGCCCAGTCTCCGGTGAGTTGTTTGCCGCGCAATCTTGGGGTATTTTGCTCTTAGGCCCCTTTCTACGGTGCAAGCGCTCGAAAGAATGGGTTTGCTTCAAATTGAGTGGATGTTTTGACTAGTTCGTTTTCAAAGGCACCCACGCGCGCAATCTCGGCAACGAAAACTGTGCCCGCAGAAACTCGAGACGTATTTGCTTAGCTCGCCGTTTAAAGTGTGTGCCGGAGAGCCACGGTTGCACCAACGCGTGCGGGTGCCCGCAGAGAGCGTGCCGAAATCTTCTTTCCCATAATCAAGAGAGATGGGAGTATGAAGCAAATTTCCCTAAATTAAATGACGGTGACCGTGGTAGCAAGAATGAAGCTCTTACCGACAAAAACAACCTTCTTTTGACGGTGAACGCAAAAACCTGCCGATGATGAAACGGTCTAAGGTTTCCTGGTAATAACTTTCTTCTGTAGTCACTTCAGCGTATCATGATGACGAAGACAAATAAAATATGGAGTATTCTGAAAAACAAATTTATTTTCTAAAGGGAAAGCTCTCTTAGTGTGACCGATAGCGACCTGTCAAAAAGCGAACGCATTTCTCCATTGAGCGGTTTTCGACCAAAACGCTCTGATTAGGTCTTTGAACACACGGCGCGTGCGTGAAACCGGGATTCTATTGTGTGAAAGTGGCCACTTAAAAATCGCCATAAAGGAAAATTTCTAGAGAAGACAATCAACGCATCGGTACGCATTTAGATCGTTCGTAGAGGCGTTTACTTAATGCGGGGAAATCCGTCGCATCGGCTGGTTCTCCGTATGTTATTTGGGTTTTCGAAGGTTCGATGATCGATTGAATGCGCTCTCACTGAAGGCTGGACGCACTTTTTAGCATTCGTGCTGCCCTCCACTTTCTGTAGGAAGTGATGGTAAATTTTCATGAAGAGGCAGCACTGGGAACAAAATGTCGGTTAAGTAAGGGGATCACATCTACCGGTCAAGTCAAGGGAGATTCGCAGTACTGCATAAAGATTAAATTGACACTCGAAAGGGTATTTGCCGGCCTCGTTATCGCTCATCGCAACGGGCTTTGTCGGCCTTGGATGCGGTTGCCTTTCCTGCACCAGAGTGGTATTCGTTTTCTTCTTTCTGTGATCTGAAATACGCTGATGTAACGATATAAACATTTCTCGCGGCACTTCAGTCTTCTTGCGTGATTGATTTTAAGGAAAAAAAACCGTTCCACTCAACGTGAAAGCTGTCGGAAGTGCAGAGCAGTGATTCGTCATAATAGACTTTAGCGCCGTCATCCGCTCAGGGCTACTGCCTCATGCAATTGAAATTTCCCGCCTTCGCAGTGCTCGCATGCCCCCTGCCTGAAACAGCACCAGCGGGAGTTCTGCTCTTTTTGTGCTTGCTTTTCCTCCCGCACGTGCCGGCGTTGCACTGACACTTTTTTCGCTTACTATCGTAAAAAGCAACCCAACAAGCATTCCTAACTAAATAAACACGGGCGCTGCCGGTTAATTACATATATTTTGCCTCAAATGTACCTACACTTTTCTTTGCGCTAAACAACGGGGAGTTGTATGACAAGTGCCAGCGGTTCACGAGTTTCGAACGCTTACGACTATGCAAACCGCTTCGCTTTCGAAGCCTCTGGGTTATGCCGCGACGACAGCCGCTACGACGGAACGCCGTGTGGCTCTACTTGGGTCCAGCGAGCAAGCTACGACGACGAGGCACGGCCCTAAAGCGCTCTGCACTTAAAAGCAGTGCGGGTTCCTCTGGCGATACTTATCAAGTAATACGGCCTCATCGTGGCTGCGACTCCTTCGTTTTCGCTTCCTCGTCTTTTCGGGCGTATAACTTCGACAGGGAACACTGCCGACGGTTTCCGTCACAGCTTCCCCAGAAACAGAATTCTCCGTGATTAGGGCGCACTTGTTTTACTCCCGTGCTATCACGTTCATCTGTGAGAAGATATGACCTAAGTGGAAGACGCACTAAGCTAACTCTTGCTCCAACGCTTGCACCCTGCTAAGGCAGCGTGGTGGCCGCGCACTCCGTAACTATTTTGAAGGCCTGGGTTCGACTGCCATACAATCTCCCATGTACCCAATTTCTTTGGTCGATTCTTTGTGATTGATTCCATTTATCAAAATTAATCCGCATACGGATTTTCGCACAAATTCAAGCATTCTTGTGTATTTTTTCTCTTTCACTAGTGGCGGCCATTTCATGCGGCGGAAAACCACCACAACGCAGGGGTATTTAAAGCTTCCGCTTGAAATAAATAAATAAATAAATAAATGAATAAATAAATAAATAAATAAATAAATAAATAAATAAATAAATAAATAAATAAATATAAAGTACGAATACACTGTCAGAAGACATTTTTTAGAACTTTTATACTAAAGAAAGGAAGCGAAAAAAACGAACAATGAATCGAGAAATATTAAAGGAGCAAACGCACTTCATTCAGAGGGTGCTTGGAATGAGAAAGGAGCCGTTAATACCGAAATCAAATTAGGCATATGCGAAGTCGAAGTTCTCAGAGGCGTGCGAGACGTACAGCCCGAACGAATAAGCTAATGCGAAGGTTTTTTTTTTTGTTTGCTATTTTCGCTAGCGAGCTCATTAGTTCTTTGTGCTCTACAATGGTATCTGGCGAGCAGCTCAGAGGAGCAGCGGAAATTACCGTAAAAACCCGCGTATAATACGAACCCGCGTATAATACGAGGTGTAATTCGGGGACAGCAAAATCAGAAAAAAAAGTTTTCATCCGCATATAATACGAGGTAAAGAGCACAGAAAACATTTATTTGCACTGCAGTTATTCTTCAGTCATTGTCAGTTTTCACTGGCACTGTCTCCCGACGTCCGTTCAGTCATCGTCAGGTTCACTGCCGCTGTCTTCTGAAGTCGCCTTGTTGGAAATGTCTTCCCACAGAAAGTGGTCCTCAGTGCCATCAAGGGCGTTCGAGATGCCGCATTTCTTAAAAGAGCGACTGACGAGCTCCTCTGGGATGCTGGCCCACGCATCCGCGATGCAGACACAAAGCACTGCTGGAGAAGCCCGCGTCAGCCATCCGGTAGCTGTCACTTACGGGTCTCCTGACCTCATCCACTCTTGGTAGCAGGACCTGATGCAGTCTTTGAAAGGCTTGTTGATGCAAACGTCTAGCGGTTGCAGCTGGGATGTCATTCCTCCTGGAATGACAATGAGCTCGATGCGGGGTTCGCGCAACAACTTATTCCCGGCATCGTCCAGGTGGCAGCGAAAGGCGTCCAACATGAGCGCTGACGGGAACCCCCAACAGTGCTCCAGGCCGCCGACACCACACAGACTTTATCCAGTCAAGCACCAGTTGCTTTCTCCACCCGCGAATGCTGCCTTCGGTGACGCCGAACTGCCGTCCTGCGGCGCAATTACTGATGGTCTCGGCACATAAAATAGCTTTTCTTTTTATTGCCGTTGAATACTGCCTTCGTGCACCCGACATCGTGATAGAGTTGCGGGGAACGTGCCGATCCTTCGCGCGGTCAAAACAATCAAAATGGCGCCGGCTGACAGAAGCAGCAGCCAGCTAACGCCACCGCAAGAAGGCCCACCCTCCGCTGAAACCGAAACCGAAAGTGCAAATTTTCGGCTGAAAACTTTGGGATCCACATATAATACGAGGCAAAAATTTTACATAGTAAAATTTGGAAAAAAACCTCGTATTATACGCGGGTTTTTACGGTAAGCTCATGGAAAGCGCTGCCGACAGCAAAATCGTAGCACGAACCTGGTTTAACTAAGCCCGGTTGAAATAAAAGAGAACAAAATGCACATACAATCCGTATTCGCGCTTTCCGTTAAACGAACCGACATTAAACAAGAAGACAAACAGGAAGTAAGGGGGGGGGAGAGAGAGAGGGAAGTGTCGATGTCGCATTCATCCAGAAAGGCATAGACAATAGGGAATGAGTGGGCCTTCATTACATTGTGGAACACATAATCTCCTAGTCTACCCGGATTACTTCGAGCTCGAGCTGCACGTATGTTTTCGGCTGAAGTTCTTTTGTTCGGTTTCGGTCTTTTATTCTGGAAACGACGCTGACACAGAGCGTGCAAGCGTGGCACATGCCATGTTCGACGTCCCTGGTTTTCGGTTTCTGTGGCGGATTTCTTTTGAACACCCTCTTATCGCTCACGCTTAACGTGGGAGCAGTGTAAGCTTCACTGCTAGGAAGGACGGGTGGCGCAAAAGACAGAAAAAATTCCCCGCATTTCCCCGAGGGGAAGAATGTGGAAGTGCGAATGCACGAGTTGAATTTGCGCCGTTCCGTAATGTTCGCGAAAGAGAGATCACACACACACACACAACTACAAAGAAAGAAAGATGCATTTATTCACAGACACCTATTTGTGTTGTCGTTGTACTTGATTGCTAGAGCGGATCTCAGCTTTGAAATTTCGTGTCAGTACTCCTTTAATTAAGCGGGTGCATTAGCCCTTCTCACGCCCGATTCCTGGCCAATCCCCCACGTGGGTATGTGCCATGTCAGCGGCCAGGCAGCGCGCGCCCATCTCCCCCCGTTGCTAAGGAAGACGAGGAGCGCGCGCACCCGCAGCTGTTGCTATGCGGACTACGGCGGCGGACGATTCAGGCTCGCTTAAGAAGTGCATTCGCACTTAAAAAATAAAACACCCGCCAATGTGGCTTAGTTGCGAAGCCATTGTGCTACTGAGCCCAAGGACGTGGGTTGGACCTCGGCCGCCGCAGCCACTTTTTATGTGGGAGATAAAAACAAATACGCCCGTTTGGTGCGCGTTAAACATCCCCAGGTGGTCGAAATGAATCCGGAGGCCTCCACTCCGCGTTATTCATAGCCAAGGTGTTGCTTGGGAGCGTTAACCACTCCAAAATTGAAGTTTGAAATTAAGGAAGAGTAAACTCAAGAAGCGAGAAATGTAGTAGCTTCAGTAGTTATGTTTTTTTTTTATCCAGGTTCACGGATGGTAAATGTGGGTGGTGTATATACACTTGGTTTTGAAGTAAACACCGTTTCACTCACGTGCAAGCACACTGAACTGTCACTGATACCTGGATTTCTTCGCAATGTTATATGAACTTTGAATATGAAAATGAACTTGCTTTTAAGTGCAGAGCACTTTAGGCGCTCGCCTTGTCGACGTAGCTCGCTCGCTGCACCCAAGTAGAGCAACAGGGCATTCCGTTGTATCGCTGTCGTCACGGCGTACCTCAGAGGCTTCGAAAGCCAAGCAGTTTATATAGTCATAAGCGTTCGAAACTCGTGACCCACTGGCGCTTGTCCTACATCTCCCCGTTGTTTAGCGCAAAGAAAAATATAGGTACATTTGAGGCAAAATGTACGTAATTAACCAGCACCGCCCGCGTTCATTTAGTGAGAAACGCTTGTTGGGTTGGTTTTTACTATAGTAAACGAAAAAAGCGGCCGCGAAAAAAAAGAAAATGATGCGTTCGAAATGACGTAGACAGGTTCCACGCGCAAGAAGAAAATGGCGCGTTTGAAATGCCGCCGAAAGGCTCCAGCCACGCAAGAAAAAAATGGCGCATTCGAAATGACGCATAAAGGCGTCATCGCCGCAAGAAAAAAATTACGCGTTCGAAATAAACACAAAACATGTCCAACATACAAAATTAAAGCAAGCACAAAAAGAACAGACCTCCCGCTGACGCAGTTTCGGGCAGAGGGCGCGCGACTACTCCGAAGGCGGGAAATTTGAAATGCATCGGGTGGCAGCAGTGAGCGAATAACGGCGCTGCAGCCCATTATCGCGAATCACTGCTATGCACTTCCGACAGCTTTCGCATTGAGTGGAACGCCTTTAATTTTTATTTACAGCCTGTTGCGAATGGCCGTCTGGCTGGAAGGCCAGGTCGCCCCGCATACGCCTTATCGGGTTATTTAGGGAGGTGTTCCTCAAAATATACTTTAGTAGTAGCGCTATTCCTGTAGATTTCTCTCTTTTGGTTGCTCACTTCACCAGGTACGTATGATTTCCATCTTTCAACGCACGAACAGAACTAACAAGTTTTGTTGAGCTTGCGGATGGGCATCGATTGTGAATTTCTGAGAATTCGTAGCATTCATAGCGCAGAATCATTGCAGGGGGTGTTTAATTGGACACGTAAAACAACAACAAAATAACTAGACGGAGGCATTTAAGAACGCAAAACCCAAACAACGCCATCAGAGCACCACCGCGATCCAAGACTGCGCAGTTCCCGCCACTGATGCCACGTGATTTTTGGTACCATTTGTGCTGGCGAAGACGACGGTCACTTACCCGTTTCATGAGGCATATAAGTCGTTTATCTTAATAAGCAATCAAAACGGCACTGTAGTGGTACTAGGTCTAAACTTTTTTCGTTCAAAGAACTGATTCCCAGTCGAAATTAATGCGCCATAAACATCTGAAAAAAAAACTTGCACCCCTCCGTCTAACGACGGCTATGGTTGAACGCGAAGCTTTCTCGTGACGGATTATTTGGTTGGCCAATCCCACACTGCGAGTATGTGCTAGTGTGAAGGTACGCACCACTTTTCTAGAACACCCACAGCAACGCTCGGTCGTGCACTCCCTAGGCCTAACGTTTGGATGTGGGGTGTACGGCGCGAATCGGTACCTGCTGCTTGGCGTTCGCTTCGACCACGTCGTAATGAAGCAATCCGGTAGACACCGGCTTCATAACGCGAGGGACCCGGGTTCGATTCCAGCCACGGGAAGAGTTTTTTTTTTCTTTCACTTCACCCACGATCATTTATCATCATCGTCAGAGAAAGTTGGCTTTCCTGCAGGGCGTATTGGCGTACGACGGAATCAGTGATGGCACAAAGGTTTGCTCTAATATTCTACTGCAACCTTTCGGGACCGTTCCAGATGGATTGTCATAAATTGTAGCGACGCCTTTGATGCCTCGGTAATGACAAAGCTACATACTTCTGCGCTAAATATAGCACAACTACATAGAACGACAAACGCATGCGCGAAGCCTCGCATTTCCGGCGTCTTGCATGCGTACAGGAGTTCTGACCGTGCACGGGAACACATACGGGGACTGGTTCCTAAGAATGCTTCAGTCTCTGATACTGGCGAAACAAACAACCCCCCGGGCATATGTTGCCGAAGGGCCGCTTAGGTGTGTAACACCCGACTTTTTTTTTTATTTTCGACTCGAGTCGAAACCATTCGAAAGCGATGAGGTGTTCGAAGAGCAAAATGTTCCAAAGGGCAAGACTGCAACGATCTTCTACAGCGCGAGATGGTAGCAAGGCGTGTGTGTGTCACAGCTGGACATTCCCGCTTTCGCATTCCCAACCCAGAAAAATGTGCTTAAGTTCCCTTTCGTTCTTCATTATCTCCCTCGCCCCCGCGGGCAGGTTAGCGGTCCTCTCTTACGCTGCACCTCTTGGGTGCCTCAACCTGATCGTATGCGCATGCGACTCATGTTCGGGCAATGCAGCGTAGAATTATGCTTCCAAATTGCAAAACAAAAGTAGGATCAACGCTGCACAGTTTTTTTATTGTTTCACAGGAGAAAAACAGGGCCTTAGCGTTAACGAGCAGTACTCTTTATGCTGCGCTACTACTGCAAATGAGGCCTATACAGCCGCCTTTCAAGCGGGTAACGACGACACTCCAAAAACCTCCGGAAAGGTCATTACTCGAAAAACGAGCAGCGCACTTGCGGGGGTGCTTTGTCTAACGACGGCGATGCAATTATTCTGGCCTTCCCTCGCCGATGGACCTTATCGCCGCACCATAACGAGTCATTTGAGTTAGAGTTCACCTGGAGTAACACAGCCCAGTGAGTTTCGTAGATGACCCTGAAGAGGCACGTTCATTTCGACGTAATTAGTGTTTAATCGACTGCATCGGGCGCTGTACTGTAAATGGTAATTTTCGTCCACGCCAGATGTACAAAGAAAACGTCGCTTTTTCAGGGTCCGTCCAAAGCTCGGGGACAACCGAAGTGGGACGAAGTAAATAACGTGGCAATTAGGGCATAACAATCATTGTAGTTATTATCAGAAGCAGCCTAATGCAGTCCACTGCAGGACAAAGTTCTCTCCTATTTTCCTCAAACCGGTTGTGTGTCGCAGTGCCTTATGAAAGAAAAGACTAGTCATTTCTTTTTTCGCTTTGGAAATTTTTATTTCATAACTCCATCGAGGCAACTCTCTCTTTCTGTTTCTAGTCCCGTCTATGGACAGCCATTCTTTTAGCTTGCTGGTGCATCACTCGTTGATTCTACACATTACGTGCCCAACCCAAGGCCTTTTCTTCCTTTTTATAATTTTTATTTGCATTTTGTTTCAGCGTGCTTATTACACATCCAGAAATTATGCGAGTAGCAAAGTGTGCCTCCAGTAAATGTCCCCTTTTTCTGGCAATGCCAATTTGGGCATGTGCCGAGTCACACTCACCGCTTGAGATAAAAAAAAGACGAAAAAATTATGTTTGATCTGTCCTCCATAGGAACCGGTAAAACACGAAAGTGAAGTGTGCCTTCACACGCGCAGTCGAATGTTTATTGTGCATCGATGTGAACTTGCACATCGCTATTTATATTTCGTCGGTATGGCACCGTTATACGCATCAACTTTAGACACTGGATTGCACGTGCCGGAGCATTGGGTAAATCCGACTGAAACCACAGGCGCTCGCAAACCGTCCGTGCGAACGAAAGCAAACGGGTTGTCAGCGGATTGTTAGGTGAACACATGGTTCGCTGCAGCGAAAGGAGCAGCGGACCGTACCACGAGCGCGATATTCGCTAGTCGGCGTCGATCTTACTCAGTGGTCGTTGCCTTACTGGCTTCTCCGCAGGTTACGCTGCGCGTCCCCCCGTACACGTAGGCGCTGGCATCGATGAGCCGTCTGTCGGCGCTCATTAGCGTCATGATGCACTACTTCATTTCGCCTCTCCTAGACGGCAGCACCATCTGAAGGAAAGGATAAAGGCGCGTTTGTCGTCCTGTTTACGCGTCCGCTCATAGCGCAGTAGGGAGCGCGTTTCGTACCTCCCGTTGCGGCAAAACAGTTCGTGATTCAAATCCGGGCGCTGCCACGTTAACCAAAGTTTTTCTGGCGATGTCATTTCCGTGATGGATATGACGACAGTCAGATCTTGGTGGACCCCGACATAAAAACATTTCGCGTTAAAAAAAAATAATGATAATGTTGAGAGGATACGTTCGGCAGCTGGGCACTAATCTTTCCACGATGCCTACATCTTAAAGAATGCCCAGATGATGCCATCATAATTTGTTTGCACCTGATGACGGCGAATATCGACAACCGGCGGCGAGCTATCACGTGAGACTACGAGACTTTTAGGCAATACAGGTTGTTGCCAGTGGCTGACGCAACCTATCTTGTCAGTGGTTTGAAATACGTTAGCTGCTGTAAAGATGCAACGAGTAAAAAATACGCTTTTTCTTCAGTAAAAATACAGCTTTATCCCAAAAACAATGATATTTGATCCCAATAACAATGATCCCAATTACAATGAACACCCGTTTATCTTAACAGTGTCCAATTAAAATCCGTTATATCTTATACCTTGGCATCCACATTACTACTAACTTAACCTGGAACCTTCACACCGAATAAGTGTGAAGGTTAGCAACGCAAACTGCATGCTCGGTTACTTACGTCGTAGTTTCTATAAGGCGCCATCGCAACCTAAACTAATGCTCTGCAAAATACTTATACGTTCCAAACTGGAATACGCATGCTCGGTATGGGACCCAAGTAAGGATAAACTTAAAATTTCCCTAGAACTTGTTCAAAATACCTCAGTTAGGTTTATTCTGTCCAACTATAACCGAACAGCCAGTATTACTGCCATGAAATCTAACCTTGCCTTACCATCTCTGTCAGCACGCCGTCAAATTTCCCGACTAACTCTTTTTCACAAACTGTATCACCACCATGTTCTGCATGACCAGTTTATCGCTACACCCCATTGTCGATCTGATCGTATCGACCACAGCCACAAAGTTGGAATTGACATTTGCAACACCCAGCATTTCTTTCACTCTTTCTTGCCCAAGACTAGTAAGGAATGGAATCGCCTTCCTTCTAGTGCTGTATCTATTAATGATAACGAATAGTTCAGAAATTTTATTGCTCGAATTGTATAAATAGTATAAATTGTATAAATCTGTATAATCTGTAAAAATTGTATAAATCTGTAACGTCTCTTTTCTTGTTATGACTGTGAGTTGCTCTTTTTTTTCTCACGTTGATCTAGCTAATATTGAATAATTAGCTTATACTGTACTTCATTTTTTCCTTGTTTGCTTACCTGTATTCTTCCCCCACTCCCCTCTGTAATGCCTTTGGCCTTGAGGGTATCATAAATAAATAAATAAATAAATAAATAAATAAATAAATAAATAAATAAATAAATAAATAAATAAATAAATAAATAAATAAATAAATAAATAAATAAATAAATAAATAAATAAATAAATAAATAAATAAATAAATAAATAAATAAATACAAAAATAAATAAATAAATAAATAAATAAATACCAATTTTATCGCAAACCTCGAACAAATAATGCAGATAGTAAAAAAAAAGATGAATAAGCAGCGACACTCCCGGTACTTTCTGACGAAGTGCCTATGATGTCACAGAATCCTGTTTGGGCCACTAGCGGCCTCCAACAAAAGCCACCTCGAAGATTGGTCTCTAGCTCCGTTTGATTGCATCAATTGAATGCTAAAGTGCAGTTAACGCACTGATAACTCTTTCTAGTACCGGCCTCTATTGCACAACTGCTGTATGTATTGCGTCACCCTAGCACAAAAATTTCAAAGTATTTCAATGTTTTTCAATTTCTTGATTAAAAACTTTGGTTGATTCTTCTGTCATAGGAATCAGTAAAACACGAACGTGAAATGTGCAGCGAAATCTGCAGCTGAGCGTTATTTCCGGGTCGGCGGCTGTCTTGTGGGTGTGCTTGGCGAGCGACGTCCTGCTGGCGGGTCGCTTCGGAAAAGGTGTACTGGCGCAATTTTCATGACGGATATGACGTCAGTAATATCTTGGTGTATACCGGCAGAAAACACTTTCATCTTAAAATATAAAACCCGAAAACGAACAACCCAAAGTGTAACGTACTCTTTCGTACTAAAGGTTGCTTTCCCGCACGATGATTGTGTGTGCAGGGGTGCACCCTTTACAGGCCGCTTGCTTCGTTGTACTGGCGTTACTTCCGTGACGAATATGACGTCAGTGAAATCTTGTTTTCAGTGCAATCTTCAGTGCAAAAATCAGTGCAATCTTTGTGTATCCCGGAGTAAAACTCTTTCGTGTTAAAAATATCTTTCGTTGCCGAAATAGCGCTCAGGGGGTTTCCAAATGGTGGTGCCTTCAAATTGAACGCGGTTGTATTTTGTCTTCTTGGGCCCTATAAGCTTACCGAAGTCCAGAAATGGGGTTTGTTTGTGCTCACTAAGCAAGTGAAAATAGCGGAAGGCGGTGGCCAATTTAAGTTCAGTTTAAAACATTGCAGCCGAATTGACCCTTTCCAGTAGGCAGAATAAACAATCTACAAATACCTCGAGTAGAAATGAAATGTGCCAGAGCACACAAGCTTTGCGTTTCAGCTAGAAGGACGTGGGGAAACAGAGAGCAAAAAAAAAAAAAAAAAATTCACGCATCTCCACGAAGTGAACCATGACGAGTGGGCGGAGCACTGGGGATCGTTCTTACCGTAAATCACCCGTGGCATTACCCAGCCGCGCATGTAAATGAGTGACAACGCGTATGATCAGTACATACAATTCCAATCCAATCCAATCCGATACAATTCAATTTAATTTAATACAATCGAATCCAGTCCAATCCTGTCCAATTCAATGCACTGCTCCTCGCGATTGCGCAACACTGCGTATACGGACGCCAAGGGACAAGCCAAGGACAAAGGGAGGTCCTACAGTGGTTCGCCCCTAAAATAGAATTATTAGGGGATGGCAGGGAGTAAATGTCGCTAATTTTAAGCTGCAAGTTCAAGGCGCTTGTATAGGAATGTTAGGTGTCTATGTACATGTATGTGCATGCGTGTTTTGGTCAGAAGTCGGTCTAAACGCTACTGAGGGGCTCGATGGGAATAAGTTGTATGATTCACAAACAGCCTGGTTGCCGTTCCAAAACGTCAACTTTAAATTTTCGGGGGTAATGCACGTCGCCTGGGCTATGAACCCCGCCGTAACCGAGGGCTCCGGGTTAATTTTGACCACCAGCGGATCTTTAGCGTTCACCAAAATCTCGACACACAGGCGTTTTCACTTTTCGCCTCTATCAGACAAGCAGCCACCGCGGCCGGGACCGAATCCGCGTCCGTGCGATCCGCACCAGAACGCCTTAGCCACTAGCACCGGTGCGGGATTCGTACATTCATTGCTTCTACAGTTTGTGGACGAGCGGAATAACTTATTCCAATGAGTGTATCCTCGACTCAGTAACTACCCAACGTCGTCAATTCTTTGAAGAGCTTATCATACCGAGTTTACCGACAAGACGGTTTAGGATAAGGTTCTGTGGTTATGTGTCGTAACGCACGTGCGAGGGTAGAAATGGTTCCTTGGAGCGAGGTAGAAATCTCATTTGCTAAGGCGGAAGATTGGGCGAGTTGGTACATTGCAAAAAATATGCAGAGCAAAAACAATGGCACACAAGAAGGAGGGGGCGAACAGAAATGGTGCTGTGTGTGCTCGTACTATTTTGCTTGGGCTTAGTTGTTTTTGGCGCTTTTTATTTTTTAGAAACTATATCCTAAATAAAAAGTTTCCGGAAGCTCGCACTCACGCGCAAGACTTTAATGGTGAAGCTGGTGTAGGTGAGCATTGCCGAAAACGTAAGTTTCAGTATCATCGTTGATTTGCATAGTAGCGATGCTAGTAATCGTCGTCTTAATATGCATCGAAGAAGTCGTCGTCTTCTTCGCGGAGAATGGTGGACGCAAAGTCATCCTCAGCATTGTAGACTTCCACCAGCTCAACTGGCGACGCTCGCCCTAAGTCGCGAAAGGCTTGAACCATAGCGAAGCTGCAGGTTTTCTTTATACGTGAACACTGAACGACACATCACTACGATTTTCTACAAGTTTGAAATTTTTATTTACATGTTTTTTTTACATTTATTTACATGTTATTTACATGTTTATTTACATGTTCCATCGTTGTTTCGCAATGCGATAGTAGTAGTCATCGACATAGGCGTCGAAATAATCATGTTCCTCACGCCAAGCATTACATGCTGGGGTAGCGCTTGATGGCAGCGCTGGAGGTATTTTTTTTTTTTTGTTAAAGCCGCTACGGGAGCGGGGGGGCCGGCGGTCGTCGCGAGGCACGCGCGCACGAGCGCTCCACATTTTCTTGGCATTTTCACTGCCACACAAAACTTACGGCTTGTGCAACAGCTTCGCTGTTAAAAAATGAGGCACTTCACTCAACGTGAAAGCTGTCGAAGTGCGGAGCAGTTATTCTCCAGAGGGGCTGTGGCGCCCTCTCTTGACTAGTGTCAGTATCAACGTGGCGTGATACCACAAGTAGCCAAGAGAGGGCGCCGACGCTCATGAAAATGCCTATAAAGAGCCACTGGATTGAGTTTTCATTATTTGGGGTAATTACTGCGTTATTTAAGGACGTTGTCTTGTATGATATTAAGGTGCACTCATTTGAGGCCCAGCAACGGCAGCCTCCGTGTCATCGGGGCACCGCAAGGATCACCCCCAACACTTTGTAAATAAGTAATGCGCGCCTCTGTGGCGCACTGGGATACACATCAGTTTCCTAACGCGAGGTACCCAGGTTCGATCCCGACCAGGGGACGCGCTTATTTTTCCCAAACCTCTGTTCGGGTGCGGGCCAGATTCCCTGACCGCAGATGACCTACGACGACAAACCGGGCGCCTAAAGTTCTCAGCACTTAAAACGCACCTGCCCGAAAACGTAAATTTCAGCAGTGTAGCCGAGGCTTCGTAGCATATCCTAGTGCGGTTGTATAACTCTTCAGCAGCTTTCAATGCTTGTACTACTCATACGCTGCGCGTTAGCCGTAGGCTGGTATATCGAGCAGCGTAAAATTGTTCTGGGAAGCCTTTTCGATATTGTACGGACACATTTTTTTAAATGCAGAGCATTTCTTTAACTCACTATGTCACCCGTTCTAGTTGTCCGTAGTAGTCCGCACCCCTCCCCCTACACCATATAAAAAAATAATACTTACCGGCGCCTGGTTTCGATCCCACGACCCTGCGGGCGGAATGCAAGGTACATGGTGCTCTACCCACTGCGCCACAAAGCCGACACAGAATGAAGGGCTACGAACGCGCCTTATATCCTTGACTCATTCAAACTACGTCAAGAAGTTGCTGATACAACGCATTCACTACCTGTGGGCTGAACCCGAGGTACATGGTGCTCTTCCCACTGCGCCACAATAATCATACCCACCTGGTAATAAATGATGTCATACCCACCTGCTAATAAATGATGTCACGTGACCACGTAATTACATCTCCTCATTTAATTACAATACAACAACCAACAGCAACAAGTGCAACAGCATTAACGTAACGCCAACTACTTAACGTCGTGCACCCCCGGAAATGCTCTGCATTGATCGTGCCCCTCGCGAGGGGGATGTTTAGTTTCCTGCCACAGCAAGAACCAGGCGGCCTCCTTTTTTCTCTTAAGCCGGCCAGGCGTAGGTTACATTGCCCGATAGACATCGTTCGGACGCTATGTTGAAGCTGGCTGCCACGATGCAGAGCCCGAGTAGACCGCGGGATCGTCAGCACTTCCGCCGTCCAAAACAGAGCTTCAAGAGGCTTGAAAAGACAACTAATAAAACCTATGATTTTGTACCGCTATTTTGCCTCGCAGTGCGGGAAATGTTTTCAAGGCGCACTATTTATTGTGATGCCCTATTGGCAAGTTTAGTGTCCCTGATTTTTTCATTGTGTTAGTGACGTCGTCACCAGTAATGAGCCACGCGATTGCCTCACGGGTAACGATTCAGATTGTCTTTATACATATAGGTGGGAGTTGATATCGTCAACGTGCTTCTCTCCTTCCTGTCGATTTTGCAAGGTAAAAAAATGTAGAAAAATGCGATGCACAGAGCTACCATTAGGGTACGCAGTATTCGGAGTAGCATCGCAAAGGACTTACCGATATTCGTTGAAAGAATGTTTTGAGGGCACAGGACAAATATCCCGGCGCAAGAGTAGATCGGCATTATCGCACATGCTCCGATAATAAAAAAATCGCTCACTTCCCTGCAAATGTCGTCAAAAGACGGTCGTCTGCTGACACAATTGCGACGTAAACGCCTCTCTTCTCTTTCCCGCCAACCTATACCGCTTTCCTTTTCCCGTTTCTCTTCTCCCACGATAAATACAGCAGAGGTTTGTTCAAGTAATTTCTATTTTGCCGCTTTCCACTGCCGACGCCATCTAGTGGAAACTTTTGTTACTTTTTAAAGTTGGAACAATTCCACGAGAGGGCGCCGCAAGCTCATTTTGTTTCTGGTGGTCGAAACATTTGTCGAAGAGTATATTTTGTATCCCACAAATCAACCGTTCATGTGTTATAAATTAAAAAAAAACAATGTAAATGACACCTATGTGTTGATGTCTTGCCTCAAATATAGCTAAACTTTTCTTTTTGCTCACCAATGGTGACCAGTATGGATATTGCCGCCATATTTAGTTGTTTAAAAGTGTTTTTCCTATGTACAAATCTCATTCAAGAATTCCTTTAACTTTTGTCCAGGTTTTTGAATCAAGGGGCAGATGGAACGACGGACAGATATACAGGCAGACCAATATTTACGCGTTTAATTCGCCAAAGCAAAACTGCCTTCAAAGATTCCATGAATACCGCTTTCAGCTAAACCTCCTGGCTATTAGGGGCGCCCGTAAAAAAAAGAGGTGGCTATGCCTTTCTTCCGAAAGACGTGATAGCAGCGAAAGAATCTAGCGGTCATCCGAACGCTCCTGTTTCCGGATCATAAACGAATGCCAATTGCATTGGAGGACGATGATGCGTAGGGAGGGATCCAGTCGGCAGATAGTTGAGACGCTAAGCCGATTTGGGTTGTCTTTCACCGAGGGGACGACGGAAGTTTGACCTGGCGTGCGTCGGAGTTGTGGGATGGGGACTGAAAGAAAGTGAGTGCTTAAACGCGTAAATATGTCTGTCTCTTTGTACCGGCACTTTCTGGTTGCGACATCTCATATCAGTGGTCACTCCCACTAGAGCTACAAGTTATTCAGCGCGAAGAAAAAAAGACGCAAAACAGGATGGACAATGAGAAATATATAACAACTGAATGAATGAATGAATGAATGAATGAATGAATGAATGAATCATTGGGAAAAAGAAATAGAGGGAAAGGAAGGAAGGAAGGAAGGAAGGAAGGAAGGAAGGAAGGAAGGAAGGAAGGAAGGAAGGAAGGAAGGAAGGAAGGAAGGTATTTACGAGCGCGTGCGTGCGCACGTATTTCCATGCGTGTGTGCGAACGGTTTCTCTTCGCGCAATTCCTATGTAATCCTCATTTTGGCGTCGCAACGTAACAACGCGTATTAATAATGGAATCGAGGGCCGAAAATAGAACGCGAGAATGAAAAATTAGCCGCGTATCTACTCCTTCGCAAATGTCCACAAAAGACGATAGTCTTTGTCGACCTTTGCCCAGCAAATGCTCACTTTCGCTTTCCCGCTCACCTCTCATGTTGTCCCTCTTGCGTCGCGCTCCTCCCAAGGTAAACCCACTAAAGGTTTGCTTAAGTGAATTTAAATTTACCGCGTTCCACTGCTTCAGCCGAGTGCCTGGATGCCAGCGCTTGCGTACGGCAGAGACGCGGTGAATCGCGGCGCCCTACTTCAACGTTTATAAAACTGCATTGCCCCAGTCCACGTGCTTTCCAGGCAGAACGTGGAACCTATCTAGTGGAACCTTTCGTAACTGTTGCCCCTTGAATTCTTAAACTGCCGCCAAAGTGATAGTGGCTGTAAAGGAACACTGTAAATATTCCTTGTGTATGAATTTTCTGTCTTATATTTGCGTAATTTCTTGGTCTTGTTCAACAATGTTTACAAGGTCAACATATCAGCCGGACTTAGACGTTTAGATTTGGCTGTGAGTATATAAGACTATTGCGCAGACCTAGTTTCACATTGATTGGCTGGCTGAATCGAGTCACAGACAGACAGACAGACAGACAGCCAGACAGACAGACAGACGAAAATTTCTGGGTTTAAGTAGCCTAAGCAAGACTATCGTCTTTAAAACCCTTAGACACAGTAACAAGCTCCTGGTTCTGCTGTGGCTATGCGCAATACGGACCTCTGTCGTAGGTCCTTCTGTGTGTGTCTGAGCCTTCTAGAGCAATCAGCTTAAACTCATTGACAGTCCACAGCCAAAGTTCAACAAAGCACACTCCGACAAGAACAATTTTTGCCGTTCGTCGAAGCTTAAAAGCGGGCCCGGCTTGGTTTTCTGACCTTTAGGTCGGTGCTCGGCGCCGAAAACACACTGGCAGTGGCCGATTCGGATCGTCGATACCGGCTTTGCGTCGGTAACAAGACGCGGAAGAGCACATCGCACATTTTTTTCTGCTTTAAATTAATCCACAAAGCGCAGGGCGAACACGTGCGCTCTGGCGCGGATTATTCAGAGGCTTGGAAGGTAAGCCGCTTAGGTTCCAGTAGAATGACTCGGGCAGAGAGAAACGACACATGGAAAGAATAGCAACGAACTTTTGCCGAGCTCTCTCCGAATGCCGGGATTTTTAAAGAAGGTAGAAACCCTCAAACTGCGGGTTTTGAGGCATTGAGTTTGTATCTGGGGTCATGTGGCGTTTAGAACGTGGCAAATCCGCCTAATTACTGGGCTTTGCTCCCCTTGTCTTTGACACGTACAGTCAAACCTTTTTATAACAAAGCAGTGTCGGGACAATAATTTAGTTTGTTATATCCGATACTCCTTATTGTTCCTTAATAACAGTGGAGATAAAAACCGGTCCAAATGAATCGGTAATCTGGGTCCCGAAAAAGTCGCTGATACGAAAACGGATTATTTTAAGCTTCGAACCTACGGTAAACAATGTAACCATTGCCTTTCTCGTTGTAGAATTTCGAGCTCGATGAACCAGAGCATGAAACGGGAAATTAAAAGAGAACAGAGTTCATTTGATAAACCTGGCCGGTGTCCTAATTTTTTCAAAGGAAGGGTTTGATCGCCGTCTGTTGGCTATTCACAGCACTGAGCAGGATGAAGTTTTCTAGTGTCCACGAACAAAAGGACATTTTCTACTTCAGCCCTTTCGGACGCCGGCAGTTTCCCCAAGTAGCCTTTAAGCCCACTGGTCAAATTTTTCTTTTTTTCGTTATATCCGATATTGCGTCGGCTCTCAAGGTTTCAGTTGCGTTATTTAATAATAAGTGTCATTGAAATAAAGCGTAACCAACAAAAGTTCGTATTTAGTTCGCTATAGCCGAGAATTCGATATATCAGTGTTCGTTATAACGAGATTCTACTACATCACACAATTCCACGCAAACGCGAGGGGTCATTTTCGCTGTTGTTTCAGTGTAAATCAATGCTTCTCCGAACGGAAAAGTTGAATAAACAATTTTTCAATGCGAAATCACGTCTCAATTAAGAAAATGGAAGAACAGGCCCGAAGCGTGAATTGAAACAACGGTCCTAACAGCGGAGCTGCTGAAAGGCACACTAAAGGGTAAAAACAAGATGTCCTGTACAGAAAGAATGCGGTGCCGCAAATCTAAATGCGCGATTCCCGCGACTACCATATATTCAATAAGGCAGAAAATGCCAGAAAAGTGAAAACGGGTATTGAAACCACGTACGGTTTTTGGTATTAACGGTTTGTGACGTCGCAAAAGTTGTAAACGGCGAGAGCTCACAGGGGAAGCATCTACAAAAGTTTCTCTGACATAAACAGTTCTTAGGTGGTTGAGCACGCGAAATAAATGTAAATAAAAACTTAACGTGAGCTCATGCTTTTTAAAAAAACAAAGCATACAGCTTTTATACATTGCGAGACAGGCTGCTTCCCTCACGCTTTAGAGTCGGCCACTATGTTTTTAGCTTCGCTTTGGAAAAGGCGTTTCCTACATTGGTACGCCATTAGAGAAGTAAATAATCTACGACGGTGAACGCCCGAGATTCTGCAAGTAATAACCGCGACAGGGAGCGGCAGAAGGAACAAGAAGTTTAAGCGACCCGCCTAAGCTTGTAATCCTACGTTCTCCACGTGCGGATGCTGCTATCTGCAAAGCGTGCCAGCGCCCAGTTCAATCCTTATCGCCCGTGAAAGGTGAAATACTAGTTAGTTACCTTGCGTTCTTCCGTTCGACGTACGCCGCTCTTGTAAATTCGTAAGCGTCGCATAGCTGTACCAGAGTCCTTCAATGCTTCGCTGGTCATGAAACTCCCGGCCAAGTTTCGTACGGGGACAAAGGCCACCCCGAGTGGCACCACCGCAGATCGAAGGGCATCGGGCGGCCGCCGCTGCTCTGTAGCCAGACCGGCAGGCAGGAACGCAGTAGCAGCATGCCAGTTCGCAGCAAATTTTTTCGCCACTCACGAAATGAAAAGTCCATTTGAGCGGCCCACGACACGTAAAGCGAAAGCGCACTGCTGATAAGCCGGCGAGCCTCTGTTTTATCTTACTCCGTGGTCCGTTCCATGCCACGCGCTCTGACCACGCCCCCGGCTGCCCTCCGATCAACACCAGCTCCGCGGCGCGGCAGCGAACGAAGCTCTCCCATAGCGTGATGGTGAAGTTTCATGACCAGAAAGCATTGAAGGACTCTGGCTGTACGCTTGGGCCTGGGGTAGCCGGGCAGCGTGTTTCCAAACTCTTCGCTGCACAGAACACCCGCGTGGCATGTGTGACGTCACTGCGCATGCTGGTCGCTTGAGCACCTGCTAACAAGATTTCACGGTTCTGGCTCCGTGGCTTTGATGTAGGGTACTGAGCACTATCGCTGACCGCTTGGGTTCGAGCCACAGCAGGTCTATCTCTTAGCTCTTTTTTTCCATAATGACGTACCGTTTTTTTATAAATTTAATTTTTTTACGCAAATTTACGTGTTGTTTTGTTAACAATAGTGATTTGGTATGTTTTAGGTCGCTTTAGGTTTGGGGCGTAGCCAATGGCGACATTTAATTCCCGTTCTGCATCGCGCGAACAGACATGTCACATGGGTGAATTGTGCAGCGAGGCGTTTGGAAATACGCAGCCGGGCAGGACTACTCAATTGTAATTTTCTCAGGCTGTAATATGCGGCACTTGGTTTATGTATAGAGCGTACAAAAATGACATCGTCACCGTCAGCTTACTAGTTCGACTGCTAGAAGTGGATATCACGCTCTTAACTGATCGCTGTTCACTGACGCACTGCTTACCGCGCCGGGAAGGTGCCGCGCGGGAGCCGGCTAAAGCGGCGTCGGAGAAAGCTCCCGCGCCGTACCTGTTTGACCTATCACCTCGCAGAGGGTAACCGTGGACAGCGGTTATGCGGTGTTGTTGGGAAGGGCATAACTGATATGCCAAAAAGGTATTTCTCGTTCCGTGGGGGTCATAAAAGTCTAAGCCAGCCCCCTCGGCGACAGAAATGTTACCGGCGTCGGCCATGGCTTGCAGACGTAAATGCTACCGTTGCCAATGGGAGAGTTCAGAGATCGCTCCGGTCCCTCGCTCCTGGTTTGTGACAATTTGGCTACGTCATGAAAAAAACTAAAGAAGACTGAAGAGAGAAATGCCAGCTTTATTTACTTCTTTCTCAGCAAATAACGCATCATTCTCGTCGAACAAAAGCCGAGAGAGCTCGGAAACGTACGATTTTTCGGTTGCAACAAAATTTCATTCAGCTTTTAGTGCCCTTTTATGCTTAAGCTTGGTCCAGTGGCTTTAGCCGCCTTTAGTGTCTTTTTGTGCTTGAGCTAGGTGCAGTGGCATGAGCAAAAAAAATACCAAGAAAAAAAAACTCCAGCTCTGGGCGCCCGGCATGACCTTCGCGCAGCTTCGTAGGCGGCGCCAGGCCTCGCCTATCTATGATGTCATCACGCGCGCCGACACCTGTCGACCTTTGGGGACACTCTGAATAGCGTTCGTGGCGTTGTCTCTCGCGTGCTCTTCTCCACACCAGTTCACAGGCATTCGCCCCTCAATTCGAAAGCAGAGAAAGGCTCGCGCTAACAGGCCTCGAGTTCGCAAAACCGGTTGCTGCCGGTTCTAGGGCGCGCTAACGCGGTCCACTTTGGGAGAGATCTGAAACCACGCCGACGAAACGATCCGGGCCTGTCAGTCACAGAAAACTGTCAGCGGGAAGTTCGGAATCCACGTAAGCTGTAACAGCCGGGTCTTCGACGAAGGGAGAGATGGGGCGAGTGATGAAGAGGAAGTGCGGTGCGAAAGTCGCCGAGCCGCTACTCTAGAACCGATGCGACGACTCGGACTTAATCCCGAATATCGCGCAGGGGAAGCGGTCGCGAAACTTCAGCGAGTTGCACTAGAAACGGAGTTACGAGCTCGCGTACATTGTAAATACTTTAATGACCGAGTGTTCATTGCTATTTGTGGGGTTAACGACGACACCATGCAGGAAACTTGACTGAGGCTCGAAGCATAACCACGCGCAGAAAACCTGGCTGAGTCTCCAAACATAACTACGCATTAACTTAGCCGAACCAAGAATAAGCTAGGTGGGGCCGTTAGCTCCACTCCTTCGCCATCCGTGCACCCCTAGGGCTATCTGCGCCATTTCTGTTTAAGAATTTTTCGCTTGTGTGCGATTTTACTTAGTTAATTATAGCTTTGAAAGAACGACGAGGGCGGTCGTTTTTATACTGCGCCACTGCAGCGATAGACAGCGTAACGGTTGTGTACTTCGTAAGAACTCTCGAGCGTGCTCATTGCACAGCTCCGCATGAGAGGCCGAGAGCGAGGTAAGGGGAGAGGGGCCGAGCGACTGTGTCTAGAGAACAGACTGGCCTATAGCTTTTCTATTAAGGTGCGCTGACAACTTCTCCGTCTGAGTAACACCTTTTCAAACTTACTCGAGGCAAATCAGCAATATGTGTCATTGTGTCCCCCAGAAGCTAGAATGCTAAGCGTGAGATATTTCTCCGAGCGACCCGACGTCCGATTGGGTGCATGATGTCCAAGAGGCATGCGGGGACAGCTGTTTTTCCTACTTTTCGGAGCACAGTCCACCCCTACACCACGCGACCTCAGTTGCCCATGATGAAACGTTGGCCGTCGCCTGGAACAGCCCACGTTGAACCAAGTGAAACCTTGCACCTTGCGTCATTGCGCAAGTTGTGCAAATCAACAGGAAAGGAGGAAGGGGGAGGTGTACGCCTCCATACTCACAACTGAAGTTTGTTCAAGGGGTTCAATTGCACAAGAGTACAAGGACACCGCCCAGACATGAAAGTTCGCGCTGACATACGATCAATATAAACCAAAGACCACATCCCAAGGCAACAGTTTTGCCTTCCTGGTGTTCCGAACGTAACGTTCATTAAGACGGATGGGTAGTCCTACCTAAAAAATGTATATTAAGCCGGCAGCAAGGAACATCAAGTGAAAAAAAAAATGTAAAAAACTGTAACGACTGCCCTCGTGATGGTTATAACCATAGTACTCGTGATAGTATTCAAGTGGTGACAAAAAAAAAAAAACGTGGTCTTATTTAGTCATGGCTACGCAAGGCATCTAAGGCAGAAGACAAAATTTTGCTATGCGCGAATCCTACATTATCTCGTGGGTATGCCGTGACAATGTTGGAACGAGGATGTAGCTTTGAATGGACGTGGCAGTGCACCCGCAGGCATTGAAATGGTGTGGCTGGTGAGGGCGTTCGTCACGAGTGGAGTAAACGTGTTCTTTCACCGGGGCACTTAAACAGAATTCTGGCTACTGTGACCGATTTGGAGACGTATTTAGACACTACTGTCTCTTTGAACCCTTGCCCTCCGTCTGTATTGTCTACTTAGCCATGCCAACTTGTCCACCCGCCTTCCCTAACACATTTCGCGATCCACGTTTACATAGGCAATGCAGGTAGCAGGTAGCAGCACAAAATAAAGACCATTATCGTTCTCGTACTGGCAACAAACGTGTTGGATGTACTGCCGCAAACACTCTAATCATGCATTCCCCTCCGTGCGTACAAAAGCGAATTAACAGCGGAGCTGTTGTAGCCGGCAGCAATGTGTGGCGCGTAACGCGGAAAAATACCAAGAAAATGCCGAGCGCCCGTGGACGTGTGCCTCGCGGCGACCGGCCAGCTTAGCTGGCTCACTCAGTGGCTTTATCAAAAAAAAAAAAAGAAAAAAAAAGGCGAAACCTTCCAGGAGCGCTTCGCGTTGCTTAGCAACCAACAACGCCCCAGGCGGCAAAACAACTGCTCCGTGGAACCCAGGAATGCCGCGCATGCGTCGTGCACGTATGCGCCACCACTGCGCCTCAGCTGTCGCCAAGCGCTACCGCGCATGTAATGCTTGGCATGACGGACACGACGATATCGAAGCATATGACGATGATTACTACTAGCACAATGCGAAGCAATGACGAAACATGTAAATAAACAATTTCAAACTTGTACAAATGCGTGGTGACATTTCCTCCAGTGATAACGTATAAAAAAATCCTGCAGCTATACGGTTCAAGCCTTGCGCGACTTCGTGCAAGCTTCACCAGTTGAGCTGGTGGAAGTCTACAATGCGAAGGATGACTTTGCATCCACCACTCGCCGCGTAGGAGACGACGAGATTTCGATGCGTACGACGATGACTACTAGTACATGAACTATGCAAATGAACAATGATACTGAAACTATGTGTCCGCCACTGCTCACCTACAACAGCTTCGCCATTCAAGTCTTGCGCGCGATTGCAAGCTTCCCTGAGTTTCTTTCCTAGAGGAAGGCAAAAATAGTTCTTCCCACTGGTGTGAGGCGCAGAATGTGAAAACGGAATAGCTGTAGTGCCTAACATGGGCGAAAGGGTGTGAGATCCTGTTCGGCCTTTAGTGAGGAACTATGACTAGGGCAATGATGCTTGCTCACCCAGTACAAAGACGTGTATATGCAAACAAACACAGTAACATGTACAGAAACGTACGTATGAAAATTGGAAACAAAAAGAATGTTTCACTAATGCGAGCAACTTTAGGAGTCAAAGGTGGCACCTCACCAAAGCTCGAACCGGACTTTAATCCACAGACGATTCACTTGGGTTATTTGGCACGTTGTCAGGTGATAACCTGGAGCACCTAAGCATTATTGTGGAACACCTTGTATTATTTAACATGCGCCGAAATATTATACCCCACCCCAACAATAGTAACGATAACGGTAACTGGATCTCGGGTGACAGATCAATTTCGCGAGCCAGAGAACGCTCGGAGAGAGAGAGAGAGAGAGAGAGAGAGAGAGAGAGAGAGAGAGAGAGAGAGAGAGAGAGAGAGAGAGAGAGAGAGAGAGAGAGAGAGAGAGAGAGAGAGAGAGAGAGAGAGAGAGAGAGAGAGAGAGAGAGAGAGAGAGAGAGAGAGAGAGAGAGAGAGAGAGAGAGAGAGAGCACCCATATTATCCTTATTTCTCAGACTGTCGCAGCGAATGAGTATTGCAGACGAGCGTACTTTTCTTTGCTCGCATTAGTAGCAAGCACCAATCAACGCTGTGACACGTGTGAGGCACAGAATCTGCCCTGGAAGTGGTCCGGGGGGCTTCATTTGCTAGTAGAGGGCGTAGCAAAAAAGCAACGTCTCTCCATTGCCTTGATCAATGAGGAAATGAAGTTTCTTGCCGTTTATACCACGCAGAAGACGAGATCACTCAGAAGAGATCAGAAACGACGTCTCATTCCCGAAGTTGTTAGTCGGAGTTTCCGGACAACCTAGCTCACATGCTTCACGGAATGCGATGCGAATATGGTTAGTATAAATGGTATGGCGACCAACTGTACATGCCTTACACACGGATCTCTTGCATGGAGAACTAATACGCAAAGTGAAGGCGAGAGTGGTATTTTGTTAGGGCTAGGTGGTAAATATACTTAGAAATAAACGATGCCCGGGTACAGGCGAAAAGTTGTAGTGTGCTAATTTGTTAATTAGTCGTGCGTATCTTGTCGCGCGCCGTGCCCTTGCACAACCATGCACCCCATTTTCCCGTCATGTGTGTGTTTGTCGTTCCGTCTTGAATATTTCACCGGGCTGTAGCTTTTGAGATGGAATTGTGCTTTAGGAGCAGCGTGATACAGAGAGACTGGCGAAAATAAATTTGGGACGAATGGCTGAGCAAACTACTACTTCACGAGAATTACTTTTTCGCATTGCTTCAAAGAACGGTATGGTGTTTCACCCAATCCCACACTTCATCGCTCTACTTTCCTGTACTTTCAACTTGACCCACTTTTCCCTGTTTTCCACTGTGAGTGAACGAGAACTTCAAAGTGATTTATTAAGCGAAACTTAAACAGCCCAACCGCTTTCCAAAAAAAAAAAAAGAGCCGAATTTAGCTGGAACATCGTATAAATGTTTCACGTTAAGAAGGTCTCACATTAGCAAGCGTGCCGCCCGGCGATGGCAGAAACAGAAGACGCTGAATAGAGGAGTTTGTCTTCTCACACTGCGTGGATGTTTATCTCGGTAGTGCACAACATGGGCAGCAGCGGTACATAAGTTACCGTTAATGCTGTGCTGGAACGCAACGTCTAGCGCGCTAAGCTTGCAGGCAGCTGGCGTACTACTGTTGTTCAGCCATTTTCCCTGCTCGTTCACCTCAGATATTCCAGTTCAAATTAAGGCGGAAGTCTTAAAGGGACTCTGTAACGCTTCCAATTAACGCTTTCTCTCTTTCCTTCGCGTATGGAAGCATTGCGAAGGCTATAGCTATCGCCAGCACAGAGCAGCACTGCGTGATTTGCTCGTCGCGTGCAGCAGATGCGCCTTCCGTATCTGCTTTGCTGTTGTGAATTTCTTTTTGCAGTGGTTATCGAATGCAGTCATTGCTTCAACTGAAGGAAAGCGGGCCAATAGCCTCTACACCGCTGTAATGACGTAATTGCAGTGGTCGAAGAACGCGCAGACCGAAAGAAAAATCTTTCGAGCAATTTTCCAAATTATCTGATGGGCATAGAGCAGTAATTGTTGGCTGAGGTACCAGCAACCCCTTAATCTATATTCTGGCTGAGTTGGTTGACTACGCTCTCTCAGCGTCTAAGATTTCAAAAAAGTGGAAAAGCATGTTGCAGGGTCCCTTTAAGTGCCCCGTTGGGCAGTAAATCGTAGTAGTTTTTCGAAACGAAAAATGGCGGCTGCTGCAAACTGTAAGAAAAGGACACTTAGGTTCCTACGGAACTTGACGCGGGCGCTCCAGATTAGGATCTCGCCACGTCATACGCGAACGTTGCCAGGTGTGGAAACGAAGTTAGACCGGTGCCTTCGGCGTCTAAACGGAACGTGACTGCACATAAGTAGAACAGGTGCCCCTTAGCCGCGCACAGCTCTCATTCTGTGGAACCTGTGACGTGTGTCACCCATCTGTGTGGTGAAGCATTTTGCACCAAAAGATGTAAAAAAATTGACGCGGCTTGCAGTACTGGTACAAGGCTGAGGAAAGAGAAGAGCTGCCGGCCCTTCTCCCTTCGTTGGGGACCAGCTGCTGCCTAGCTCACACGGATTTCCGAACTTGCCGCTGAAAGTTCTTCATGACTGGCAGGACTGGATCGTTTTGTCCGCAACCTTTCTCATCTCTCCCAATGTGGACCGCGCGCTAGAGACCAATGCAACCGCCTTCGTGAACTCGGCGTCGGTGCTTCCAAATTAAAGGAGCCATGAAGACAAAATACAAGTTGGGTTTATTAGAGAGACTGCTAAGTCCCGATAACAATGATGCCAATATCATCGCAATCTTCGAACAAATAACGGAGTTATTAAAGAAAACGTGTGAAGCAGTCGCGACCCCCTAGCCAATTTCCCGCAACTGTTCTATGACGTCACGGAACCTTGTTTGTGCGATTGGCGGCCGCCAAACTGACCTGTCGCGACGACACATGACTGGACGTCTGTAATGGGGCCTCTAGTTCCATTTGACCGCATCACTTGAATGCCAACGTGCAGTTAACGCACTGAAAAATATGTTTTATTGTTGGCCCGTATGACGTCATTCTTTCTCATAACACGTCACTGTGGCGCAAAATTTGAAAGTTTTTAAATACTTCTTGCTTTTTTTTTCGTTAAAAAACATCTTTTGGGGCTGTAATGGAGCTGAGTGAGATACTGAATTCTAGTTCTTTCAAATTAAACCAAGTTGTATTTTCTCTTCATGGCTCCTTTAATGCGACAACGCACGTGAACTGGCGAAGAAAACAGCACGCGAAAGATCAGGCCATGAACGCTGGGCAGAGTGTTCTCAAAGCACCAGCTGGTCGACGCAGCACGCTCCTCACAAGGCGCACGCTCACATGCGCTTGGTATTTTTCCTTGCTGTATTTTACAAACTTCTCACGTGGCACAAGCCAACGCGCAAGCCTGGCCGACTGGATACGCTCCTCACGATGTGCGCGCTCACGTGCGCTGGGTATTTCTTCTAGGCATTTTTTTGTGGGTAGCGTTCCACGGCGGAACTGAAAGCTTAAACAGCCGTGCTATTAAAACGGAGCCGAATAAAGAGACACAAACGCGATGTGGGAGTGAAGAAGCCTGTCGAAGTAATCCGCACCAGAAGACGAAAAATGGGAGCTAAGAGAAGCAAGTACGATGTATCTGTGAAGACGTCGTTTATACGCGCAGCTAGGCTTTCACCTCCACAAGATGTAAAGAGAATTAGGTGTCCCGAAGAACATTTGTGCTCACCTCGATTGAGCAACATAAACATGTTAAAAACCAAAAGAAATAATTATATTGTTTGTGTAGAACCAATTATTACTTTTTTCATTTCAATTATTGGCTGAAATTGTCCGAGACGTACCGCATGAATACGCCTTTTTTATATATTACCCTTTTTGTCATTTTAACTTTCAGTTATTAAGCGACACCCAATTAAACGAGTGATTTATCTTAAGTGCGCTAAGTAAGCGCCTAGTGTTTCATTGGCACAAATGTTAGATTATGTTGCTCAACACAAAACTAAGTATTCAGACCGATGTTGGGAATTAATAAAAGATAATTTAATCTCAATATCCAACGCTTCACTGCTTCTCTGCTGTTATCCCTTACCAGAGTTGTTTCCACTTTTTAAAGTCACGTACCAATCGCCTCGTTCGTACACCGATGAATGAAAATGTAAGCCCTTATTAAATTGTTAGATTGCTTGTTAATCGTGTGCTTCGATTTCACGCCGCTAAGAAAAGAAGCTGGCGCTACGCACGTTCGCCAAACTTCTGGTACGGGTCCCTGTAGTGACTTGCAGTAAGGCTTTCTTGCGATACGAGTCTTATTGCGGCACAGTACCCTTTACAGGCAGCAGGGTCGCAACAGGTCTTAAATGTCTCAAGATCGAAAGTGACCGTTGTCCGTCTACACAAATGGTGTAAAAATGTCCTCCGTGGTAATGAGAAAACAAAGAAACAAAAAAAAATTAGGGTTCAAGTAAGATTTAATGCAGGGGTGGCCAGAGGAGGAGCCAAGCGCCCTAACCAATGCCATAACTCGGTACCTTGTAATCATGTATTGATTGGTTATAGGGTTTTACGCGCCGAAACTACGCAGATTATGAGGCGTGCCGTAATGGAGGGCTCCGGAATAATTTTTACCACTTGGGGATCGGTAACGTGCGTCGAAATCTTGAACACACTGGTCGCTTATCGCCTCTATCAGAAAAGCGGCCGCCGCGTCCGGAAATCGAATCAGCATCCTTCGGCTCAGCTGCACAGCGCCTTAGCCAGTGAGCCGCCGCGTTGGGGCTTCCACGATGGAGCAAGTATTATCCTGATGCGTGCCCTGTGGCAGCTGAACGAGACGCTACGTGAGCAGAACAGGTGCACGTGGAGCAAAACTCCCACTGCGTGGAAGCTGCCGCGGGAATATCAGCAAGTATACTCACGTCTACAGACGAAGAAATCAAAGCGATGAAACAGAGGCTAACACAATGCAGCAGTGAATAATTCTGATAATCGCTAGGCTTTTGTCTAAAAGCCCGTAAGCAGACTTTGGTACCGGAGTAATTTGAATTTTAAAGCGAAGCTTTACTATCCTAGTCGAACCGAGTTTCGCAGTCGCCAGCAGTCGACCTTCACTTGACCGAAGCTGCGCCGTAGACTTGGAAACACATCCCGTGACTTGCCGCACCAAGCTGCGTCCCGGCCATACCACCGCCGTCACGTGCGCTAGCCGCCGTGGTTGCCAGAAGCTTGGCGCATGAGGCCTCCGCAGCTGGGTTGTCGCCTGAGCATGGCATGGCCATGGAGGAGAGCGAGGCCGGCCGCCTTCTCTGAGCTTTGTGCTTGAAGGGGGGGGGGGCTTTGAACTGTCGTCGGGAAGCAGCGCCTGACCACTTCGTGGTGGTCGGCGGGCGAGACGCTTCACTGGAGAGGGTCCGGAGTGCTAAGCGCGAGAAGCTAGCGTCGGAGGCCGAGGAACAGCTAGCCGTTTTACTTGCAAAATCGACTTAATCAGGCTAAACCAGGACTTAACGAGGTTAAACAAAGCTTCCGCTTTGCAAATACAGGGTTAGTTGTGCTAAGGCGCAACCATTTTTTTTTTATATCACCTGGAAGCGCGGAAAGTTGGGGGGGGGGGTTAATGGTTTAAGGTTTAGACATAATAGCCTGCTTAAATACCAGTTGAGCGTGTAAATAGTGTATGTGCGCATTTGCGCGCGACCGTTCGTCTGTCCGTACAACCCGTCGGTCAGTTGTTCCGCAAATAAGTGTTATTAAGTATTCGGTGACAGCACTGGAGGTCTCATACGAATACTTGTGCACAGGGTGTGAGGGGTGTGTGTGTGTGTGTAAGTGGGTAGGTGGCTGAGTGAGTGAGTGAGTTAGGAAGGGAGTGAGTGAGTGAGTGAGGGAGTGAGTGAGTGCGCTGATAACTTTCATACTATATTTTTTGACAGAGCTTCAAAATAGAAATAAACTCTGAACTTCCCCTCACGTCGGTCTCGGCAGAAATATTGTGACGGATACTATATTCGCATGGCACAAGGAACACCCATAGAGACACTGGGCGCAAAACAAGCTCGTTGTCGAATGCCTTTGGCAAAGTGCTCGGACTATAAAATCCGAGAGCGTGGCGTGCAGCTTGCGGACTGCGACGCCATATCTACATGCTACTTCCGTTCCTCAAACGTACCATCATTGAAGAGGAGTGGGATGATTGTTCACGCTTAGAAAGCGGAGAGAAAACGGACAAGGTTATCGTAAAATAGGCGCGTCGTGTACGTAGAGATTGTATTTTCCGCAGAACATGTCCCTGCACTTTGCATATGACGTTAGAAGTTGCCAAGCTATGACTCTTGTCGCCCGACAGAGTGAAACGTCGTGAAACTTCCAGGCAGCCTTAGCAACAACAACAACAAAAAAAATGAAAAGGAACCACTTTCATCTTGCGCCTGCAGGGTTTTTTTTTGTGTAGCTGATGTAATAAAAGGGAAAACTGCGCATGGGATTATATAAGTCCCCGTAAGGACGAGTGCTTCAATTTTTTTGACAATTATTTATTCAGAAGTTGCTGGGCCAAGGAAAAAGACGCCTGGCTTTTCATGAGACTCCGTCAAATGGGTTTCTGTTAGGTTTCTAGTTTAGTTCCTGCGCCTTCGTGTAAACGACTTGTGGAATTTCCTTTTTTTGAGATTCTGAGGCCAACAAGCGTCCACTTTATAAAGCGAGCGGTGCTTGTTTACCAGAAGACCAACAAATAAAACAAAAAGGTACATTTTTCATGTTGCGGCAATTCCCCGCGCTAGCTCCGAAACAAGGACGAATAAAAGAACGGCGAAACAGTGTATAAGAGCGATGCGCGTTCCTACTCATGTTTTTCTCACGCAGAACACGTCTCTACCCTTAGCCGATGATGGATTGCCTCGGTAGTCGACGTGCCCCTGCATCTCCAAGCGCGCATTCACCGTGCATTTCGAAGAGCCCCGGCTTGCCGCTTTACATACGCATGCAGTGTCTCGACGGGTTTCTGCTGCCGCTATTTTACCCTTGTTTGATCTTTTCCAGATATGAAATATGCTTTCAGACCATGTGTACACGGCTTGTTTACGTAAAGTTAGGGTTTTCGTTAGTCCGTTAAATTTTTCTTATCCACGTCTGCTTTTGAACAGTATCTATTGAGGTTTTTGTGCGCTAATAAACAACGCCCTGGTGTTACAAAAAACTATGGTTGATTCCTTTCTCATAGGACTCGGGAAAACACGAAAGAGAAATGTGCAGTGAAATCTGCAGCTGAGCTTGATTTTGCGGGTCGGTGGCTTTCTTGTGGGTGTGCTTGGTCAGCGACGTCCGGTTGGTGGGTCACTTCGTCAATGGTGTACGGGCGTCATTTCCGTGACCGATATGACTTCAGTGAAATCTTGGTGTATCCCGGCATAAAACACTTTCTTGTTAAAATATAAAACCCGAAAACGAACAACCCCAACTATAACGTACTTTGGTTCTAACGGTTGCTTCCCCGCAAGAAGACCCTGTGTGCAGGGGTGCATTCTTTACAGGCCGCTTGCTTCGTTGTACTGGCGTCACTTCCGTGACGAATTTTTCGTCACTCAAATATTTGTGCATCCCGCAATAAAACACTTTCGTGTTAAAAACAAATAATGCCGGCTTGCAGCATAGCGAAGGCCGAATTTCAGAAGAAATGAGAAAAACAACAGGAGGCATTAATGTAGTCCAAAGAGCTTTCAAGGTGAGGGTGCATCCCCTTCTCCGCTTTTCTAGCATTCAACTGCACTAGCATTTTCTAGCATTCAATTTGCGTCTCAGGAAACGACCGCGAACTGCGTCTCAGGAAGTGAACGCTTCATCGTCGGGCGCATTTGAATTCGCTGCTGTGGCGTCATCTCGTAGAGCGTCGCCACAGTCCAGCATGTCTCACCGCCTCCCCCTCGCACTTTCGCCATTAATAACCAACAGGGGGGCGTCTCGCACCACTTTGGCATACCACCCTCCCCCTCACATTTTCGCCACTCTCTTCCGCTTTCTGTCTGTCTTCGGTTCTTTCTTCGTTCACTCGGTAACGAGGACAACGTCACCGTCGAAGTACAGCAGCGGGCGCCAAAGTGCTGCTCAGAAAAAAAGTTCTCATTCAACGTATTGTACGCGAATCCTCCAGATCGGGTTGACGACGCAGGATCTGGCAGCGAAGAATCATACCTGAGCTCCGTCGCCTCAAGACACACCGAATACTTAGTGTTGTACTATAGCGAAGTGATACACGCTGACCGAGTTGCACACACGCAAAGTATGTTATTTAACGGTGCTTTATAAACAGAAATGCGCGTTACTGAAGCGGGCCTTACTACAGATTCTGCTGGGGCACGCACCAGGGAATTCACGAGTCTATAAATTAAATACTGAGCCGGAAGCATTCACAAGGTCAGCCCCCAAAAAATCTGTGCCCGTCCTCTGAATGCTGCGCGCGTGCTCTGACGCCCAGCAATGTGTTACGTAAATAATAGGAAAACATTCCCGAAATGAGGCATTGCAAAACGCTTTATACGCAGCAACGTCTGCCGTTTCCGCACGGTGTCCCGGGGTTGGCGCACACAGTTTTTCATTTCTCTTTTCAAATTAGAGTTCAGAGCCAGGTTACTTCGTCTTCCGTTGGCACGCATTCACAAAACGTGCACGTTTGGGTGAGAACGCAGCCTGTCATTAGAGTGCTTTGAGGCAGCGCAAGCGCCGACAAACACGGCGTTCTTTCGTGGTCCCATGAGCCTCTGAGCGTCGCGTCGCGGCTTGCCCTAGTTTCTGCTTAATGAGGCGAACGTGCCAGAGAAAACGTGATACCTGTTTACTTAGCCCAAAGGTATAATCGACGCCGCACAGGCAAAGTGCCGTGGCGAAAACTTGACTAGGTGTGGGCCGCGTGCTCAAACTTTTTTTTAGCAAACAATGGCCAAAGAAAAGGCATAGATGTTTCTCAGAGGTTAATTCCATCATGAATGTTATAATTACAACTTGAGCGTTTTTTTTACGAACGAAGGTCGGTAGCATGGGACTTTTCGGGAAGGTATCCGTTTAAGAATAACTATATAGTCCATAAGTAAGTTACAGTTCGTGCATTTGGAAATCTCTATGGCTGCTCCGACGTTGTCCTGAATGTGGAATCACAATTCGGATGTCTGATTTCGAGTTATTTATTTTTGCGAGTTGTTGTTCTGAGTCTGCTCGTTCTGTTCTGTTCGTTCTGTTCTGCTCATTCTGTTCTGTTCTGCGCATTCATTCTGTTTTTGCCCACGCCACTCATGCGCCTGAAGTAACCTTCGATGATGGAGCTGCCGCAAAAATGCTACGCTAATATTTAACTGACATGCTTCCCGCGTTTACCATTAACTAAAACTGGTTACAATCGCGCTATAATTTGCATCATTAGATCTTTGGCGGCTAGAATTTTTTGATTAGTTAAAATGATATTATCTTCCCAATGCGTTCGGTTTAGGTACCTAGTTTACAGCAAACCAAATGAAGAGTGGTTTGCATTGTTGGTTTATTTGAAGCAATGAAGCTGCCGTCACCGAAATATGATTGACTACTTCTTAATTTATAACATAACCCTCGACAATGCACATTTCGTAGCTATCTAGCCTACGGTAAACCAAAAATGCTTTCGATCGTGGCTTTATTTGGAGCATAAGAGTTACGGGCGCTAATTAAAATAATCGTGGCAGTGCATTTATAAAAATAAGAAATTACCTTTTGAATAAAGCAAAGAAAGAGAGGAGGAGGCAGAGAGAGAGATTGGCTCGATAACCTTCGATATCGAAGGCTCCATGAAACACGAAAATTGACATTGCGATAGAGCAAGCCGCAAACAAACTAATGACCAAGCAGCGAACGAGAAATAATCCGGGGATGCAGGGAAAATGGCGAGCCAGGTTTTAGTTAGGGGTGTTCATCATCAACAAGGTGGGTGGGAGCACTCATCTTGCCTGTTTTTATTTGAATAAAAATAAAGGCCGCAATAGCGGTTTATTATTTCAACACGCAATTAAACTTATGCGTAAAGTGACAAAACCGTACCGCGAACCAAACTTAACCTTGCATGACATTTTTCGGGGGATAACCTCACGCATTTCGGGTTCTGTTTCCAGATACACTTTTGTTTTCAAAGTAACGAAAAGACAAAAGTATGATCGCGTCGGGGTAGTGGTACCCTCGGGAACAGTGAGCGGTGGTTCGGTTCTTTCTATCGACAACTCACTAATACAATTTCAATAATTTGGGTAGAGTGAATTCCCACGCTCACGCAAACAAATACTTGACACCTTAAGCTTCGCAAAATTGTCTTACGCGTAATGAGAATGGTGGGATCGTGTGCAGACATTGCTTGACATTTATCACACTCCACTACTCCTCACCCAAAAAAAAGCGGATGACCCGTCTTCTCTCTCCGACAGAAAGCGACTGTAATCCTGGAAAGGCAGAGTTGGCGTATCTGTTAACTCGGTTTTCTGCTCACAGTGCACCATTTCTGCTGACATTCGGAATCACGTCCCCATCTCTCTTCTTCCTGCTTACTGACTCGTAAACACAGATAATTTAGTTCCTCTTAAGATCCAGATGGTTACCTGACTCATCACACAGTGTGTAATGATTTACACCATTTTTGTCTACAACTATAACTCCTACATCCTACTAAAAAACAAACAAAAACACCCTTGGAAAGGGTGTTCGAGTGAACGACCTCTAAAAGGGTGTTTTCTTGTTTTTGTTGCTAAGGTTTAGGGGTTTTATAAGCGAAAAAACACCCCTGAAGTGTGTTTTCCTTTGTTTGCTAGGGTGTAAGGACGTTTGTTTTACACAGGGATTTATATCCTACATTTTACAGTGCATCCCGTTTCTTATGTTCACTAACGATGAAAGCATCGCCTGAGGAGCAGGTTGCCGCCGTAACGAAAGCGATGCCGCATGGTGACGTTGCGTATGATAGGTAACACTTTGCTTCGAGACAGTCATGCATCCTTACGGCGATTCAGGAAGGACACACCATTATGAGATACACCGATCGACATACTGATGACTGCAACACGGTTTTGGTTATTCGAAATTTATGCACGTATGGCTGGACCGGATCGGTGCGTAATTGCAAACAAACTTTCCCAACACGAAGCGCGTAAACCACCCCCTTCCTTTTGGTTCCCGCACATCCATTTCGTAACCACCCACTAAGACCACAGGGGTAGCGTCACCACAACTAACCCATCGAGGAAAGTCCGAGGACACCTAAGCGCTTCTTAAAGGGGTACTGACACAAAATGTTGAAGGCGAGAACACTTCGGAGATAGATTGGTGTGAACACGCATACAGAAGCAAAATATCAGCGGCGAATACAGCTGAGAACATATTTAAAATCAATTTTAAATTGTGTGGAACGCAACCGAGCAGCCAGCAGAGGACCTCGTGCAATCGACATCCCCTGGATATTTTGTAAATAAACAACATTCAAACCCGTCACGAGTTTGTGCTTGACGCTTCCGCACTGCCGGCGTTTTTCGCCGGCTCGCCGCTCCAATAGGAGGGCGGAGCTTCTGCTCTCGAGAACGAACGACCCGATCGTTGGCGGCGGAGGCGCCGTGATTTCGTCGGCTCATCGGGCAACTGGCCGCGACCAAAGTTCTACAGCGATTCCAGGCACTCTATTTTTATTACTTTTTTTTTACGTTGGACGCGAAAACGCGCAGGAGGCACGAAAAACCCGCTGAGCGAGCCGCATGGTCGCTGTGGAGGCGGCGGCCACGGCCGCGAAGTGACGCAGGCCGGCGCAGGTTGCTTGAGAGATAGCTTGTTACCGCTGCACGAAATTGGACCCAAGTCCGAACCATGGCAGCTTATATGAGAAAGTAGATAATGATGTGAAGGCGGGTTGCATTAAAAATTCTCATCTGCATCGCTTACGAGAGCGGCACTCGAATATCCGCCGCTCTGCTAATCCGAACACATCTGTAGGCCTACCTGTAGTCAGACGGGCCGGCTGCCCCGAGCGCGTCGCGCGTCGTTGTCTAGCCGCGGCAGCATTTGCACTCGCAGCGCCTGCGTCACGTCCACGGTCGCTTTTTAATTAAGTGGTACGCAGGGGCATTCGCAGAAACTGCCGGCGATGCGGATTCGACAGTGCCACGGCAGCTCGGCTCTGTGATATCCCTCCGACGGTCACGTGGTCAGCTTTGTTCACACAAAATCCATCGTTTCGTGGCACCCGCTTAAACCGAAACTGCGGCTGGCCGCATCGAAAGTGCCTCTAATTAAACAACCGCCGCGCGCTGAAGCAAATGAGGTTTCTACAGGTGATAAGTAGGTCACTAGCTACTTATGGCAAAAAAAAAAAAAAAAAAAAAAAACAAGATGGAAAATTTTTGTGTCAGGGCCCCTTTAAGGGTTCGTTATGCCAGAGCATTGTGCTTTTATGCAACCCCTGAATTTTATGCTGTTATGCTTTTCATGTAACCCCCTCACTCCATTCAGTCTGGCCAGTAAGAGATTTAAGATAAATAAATAAATAAATAAATAAATAAATAAATAAATAAGTAAACAAACAAACAAACAAACAAAATAAATAAATAAATAAATAAATAAATAAATAAATAAATAAATAAATAAATAAAACGCGTGAGGCACAGATTCCTCCCAGCGTTTTCGAAGGGGTTCGTTCTCCTGCAGCTTGACACGATTTGATTCCTGATGTGTTTCCGTGTTTTCCTTTCAATGGCTTCGCTCAGTCTCCTACGTGTTTAGCGCTGCTAGTCATTCCCTTTCGTTTTGCCAAGTTAAATGACGTACTACAGAATGCCGATCGCGCTTCAAAAGCACGTTGAGCCTGTGGAGTTACGATGTGAGGAGATCAAAAATGTACAGAAACCTTCCCTTACACGGCGTTACTGTAAAAATTGGGCCCATCTCCCCGCGAGGGGGACTCGAGTAAATGCGTCGCATAGGGGGTGGGTGTATTGCGTTAACGTTTAGTGTTTGGGGAGTTGGTGGAAGTGAATGCGTTGTATCAGCAGCATCTTGACGTAGTTTGAATGAGTCAAGGATATAAGGCGCGTTCGTAGCCTCCCATTCTATGTCGGCTTTGTGGCGCAGTGGGTAGAGCACCATGTACATTGCGTTCCGCCCGCAGGGTCGAGGGATCTAAACCAGGCGCTGGATAGTATTTTTTTTTTATGTAGTGTAGGGGGAGGGGTGCGGACAACGACGGTGCGGACTACGACGGACGTCAACGCGGGTGACATCGTGAGTTACTGAAATGCTCTGCATTTAAAATAAATGGACATGGATGGCAAACGGAAAGACAACGAGACTAGCGCCAGTCATAACTCTTTTAACTCTATTGTGTTCCCGCTCTGTGTGTTTTTCTGCGTGCCGCTTCACGCCATGGGATCTACCTCAACCTCGCTCTATATTTTATCGCCAACCGTATTGCTCTTTTTCTCGTTGTATTGTATTTTTCTTGCCATTTCGCGAGGGAAACCCTCGCGAAATGGCGAGGGTTTCCCTAGGGGACTACTCGACGAAACGACATTTCGGCTGGCCTCCAGTGGTGTATAGCCATTGAAGGCATGGCAGTTTTTTTCCCGGTTGTATGAGGCTAGGGATGCACGGTTGCTGCGAGCTGTCAAGACATAAACAAACGCCATTACGTGACTCGACACTGCAAAGTTGGGCCGTCAGTCGTGAGTATTTTGTGCTGTTTTCCTTGTTTCTTTACACAAATGTTTTGTGCCCACCCCTTTGGAATTCTCGGCAGCATAATTTCGTTTAGGATTTACCGTCGACTTCTTTCTTTTGTAAACAAGTTATTTCGCCTAACTTACACCGTGGCGTCAACGCACAGAGCTATAAATAAAAAAAAATGTGGTTGATCCCTTTTTCATAGGAATCGGTAAAACACGAAAGTGAGATGTGCCTTCACGGGATCAGTTCAATGCTTATTCTGCATCGATATGAACTTGCACATCGCTAGTTATATTTCGTCGGTATGGCACCGTCAGACTTATCAACATTAAACACCGGATTCCACTCGCCGGAGCCTTGCGTAAACCCGAATAAAACCACACGTGCTACTTTTACTACTTTTCAAAAAGTATTTTATGGTGTACTACATTATTTCAAAGGCTGTTTCCTTTCTTAATTTATAGGGCGTAAGGCCGTGAGTTATTGACAGAAAGGGTGTAAATCTTTTTGCAGTGTAGCTATAGATAAAAATGACGTAACTTATTTTACAGTGTAGTTATAGACCATGAAAATTCCCCTTTAAAAACGCGAATAATTTTACAGTGTGCAGAAACTGCTTAAACCAACTTCACCAGGAAAGACAGCGGTGCAGGGCGGGAAAGAACAACAAGAGACGCATCTTCTTGGCGCTGTGGCTTTCTCAACTGTTAGTTTTGCCGTGTGACGACTGCTCTGCTGACACAGTGACGCGGCTCTTCTGACGGAGCGACGCGAACATTTCGCCTTCACTCCGCATTCGCTGCTCACGCAATATTAGTTAAATGTAGGAATAAGTAGTTCATAGTGGCATATATCACACTATGGGCCTTCAGGCACTCGGTAGGCGTGCCTCCAGATCCTTGGGAGAGGCCTTCGTCCTCCAGAGGACATAACCAGAGGACATAACCAGATATAAAAAATTAAAGCAGTTCCGCTCAACATGAAAGCTGTCAGGTGTGGAGCAGTGATTCTCCAAAGGGGCTGCGGCACCCTCTCTCGACCAGAGTTACTTAATATAGAGGTTGCAAAACTCCCCATAGGCCCCATGCATCAAAAAGTGGCCCTAGGAGTGGTCCCCTGTATTGGATTTTCCCGTACAGTGACGCCATCTGTTGGTGACAAAATAAACTATACAACGTGATTTGCCGCTCGACAACCTGGGCGAAAAACGGTATTTGGGTGCTTGCGTGAATTTGTTGTGCTGAAGAAGTCCAAGTTCCTGAACAACGAAAGTGGTGTATATGCATTCGAACCAAGAGTGGCAAAAAAATGCGACCGTGTGGTCAGCAAGATGCTTTGCCGCCTGCGCATTGTCGTCTGCTGCGCGTCTTCTGCGGTCTTCCGGCGGCAAAAAAAGAGTTAAAAATTCGTTTTGACGGCTTTACGCAAGCTTCAAAGGATTATTTATAGCCACTTGGTCAACTATCGATTAGTTTTGGCATCCAGTGTGATGTAGGCCGAGAGAGAACTGCAAATTTAGTACTTAAGATCGGACGTATCTCAGGCCGAAGTGCCCGCGCAAGCGCCAATTGGTCGAGTGCGTTGCGCAGACGGAAGAAATATAGTAACAAAAACCGGACTTAAATAAAAAATTATAACTTAGCAAAGCAGAAAAATAGAAAAATATGCACGTTTAAACTAAACTTTACCGTAAAATTGTGAGTTTAAATAGTTACTGTGTTTTTTTGGATAGTGCGTGTGGTTGCCGCGGTGGCGCCACCGAACGTACGATTCAAAGCAGCGGGAAGGGGGGGGTTCAGGTGCGGGCCGTTTTTTGAGGCGGAGTTTGGCTTCCTACATCGAAGAGGTCTGCTCTTAACCAGTTTCACTATCATCCCGGGGTCGATACCGAAAGTCGTCAAGAGATGATGCCGCAACCCCTGGGAAGGGGTTGCGGCATCAAAGGGGTTGCATATGCATTGATTCACGATTTTTTGTTCTTTTATATTATTGAGTACTTTCTTGCGGCCTAGCAACGCAGTCTCCGCGGAAGCGGGGCAGCGCAAAGATCACCCCAAAGTTTTGCACATGAGGAGCGTGCGCCTGCGTGACGCAATGGTATTGACATGGTCGTCCTGACGTGAGGGACCCACGTTTTATCCAGACCAGGGGAAATGGTGAGCGTTTCAAAGCCTCAGTTTGGGGCGTGACGCCCCGTGACTGCCGTGGCTAGATACCGTGACCTCGGACGACCTACGACGACAGGCCGGGCTCCTTAAAGGGGCCCTGAAAGGCATTTTGAGCACACTAAATGAACTAGCGCAATCGCTAGATTGGGTCGCCAACGTCACCTGTGCCAAGTATTACTCTTTTACGCGCAGCGGAAAGCTCACACTTTTGTTGCAAAGTTTGTCGCTTTTTTCTCACCCTTTCCTTCGTGTTTTTGGACGCCGCCATCTTCACATGTCTACATCATCGATTCCCAGATGTTCGTCATGAGCTAGACATCCTGCTATTGGGCGGCTTTTTCACGCACTTCCGGCAAAGAGATGAGTCGTCTGCTCAGCGTCGGGTCGCCGGCTGATCTGCCAGCGGAGTGCCGGAGTGCTTTGACATTTTACGACAAACGAAACAAGTGTAAACAAACGCTTAACCGTTTGTATTGAATGCAACACGGCCATAACACGACGTGGATTTTATCTTACGTGAGTACGTACCATAAAGAAAGTCCCGTGGCACTTCTTTGGTGCAATCGCAGAGAACGTCCTGAGCCGAATGCCCGGGTTTGACGCGTACATTTTATTCAACTTCAAAACAATCCAGAGATGCGTTTCGAACGAACGCAACGTCACAACATGCGTTGCAAGTCTGAACCGCGATTTACAGACGATGAGTTGCCTCCTCCTGCCCGTCGTAAATTCGGCACTCACCTCACACCCGGTTTGCGGGGACGAGCAGCAAGTCACAACTCTGGCGCGCAAGCGAGAAGGCTTTTAGCCAGGCACACTGCACATACCCCACGCGAGGTTGAGTGGTACGTCGTTCGAGAAAGATAATCCAGACCATGGGAAGCACTATCCACCCGCAGAAGTACAATGTCGCATTTCATCGCGAAACGAACGCGTCCACAACACACAGGAGGCGATGCACACACACACACACACAGCTTCGGTCGCTGCATCGGCTTAGCTGCAAGCTTCGTTCGGACAATCAGCGATGCTACGACGATACAGAGCTGCGTGAGGACGACGTGCTAACCACTTCACGTATTTAAAAACACAGGGGCAAAGAACTAGGTTCATCGGAAGCAAAAAATCTTTCCTCCATTATAGTGCCTGAAATATACTGGCTAGTGTGCCGAGGGAGGGCTCCAGGCGGGCGCCGGGAACGATGTACGCGGCCGTCTGCCGCTTGGGGCGCTGCCGTGCGGGAGTGTGCGCGTTCATCCGGCCCGAGCAGATCGCGCGGTTACCTCCGAGCTGCGTAGCAGACGGCAGCGGCAGAACTTTCCATTCCCGCTTGCGACGAAAGCGAGCGAAAGCGACGGGAATTCTGTCGCGCAACCAAAATTTGTCCCGACCATTCGACAAAAACGATCGTCGCGCGACAAAGCGACGGAATTCCTGCCGCTCTCACTCGCTTTCGTCGCAGGTGCGAACGGGCCTTTATGCGCAATCTCCGCCCCACATAAAACAAGCTCTTGCTTGTCGCCTGAGCATACGGTTGATATCTGACTACGTTACACTGTGCTTGCCAGTGTATTTAAACGATGTCACTAGGTTTGAAACGTACGCGCTCGGCGTGCAGCTTTGTAAACGCAAGCGGTTTCACATACGCACGCTATTTTGCTGCTAATAGAGTTTTAGTACAGCGTTTGTGGCCTTTGCATACGCTAAACGCTAAATTTTTGCGTCCCGCTACGTGACACCGCGATGGAAGTTTTAGTAGAGCGTCTCATCAGTTTTGCGTAGCGACACACTAATGCATACGGCGCCATCTGTCAAATGTTTTCCGAAATGTCTCGCCGGCTGATCTGCTAGCGGAGTGCCGGAGTGTTTGGACATTTTACGACTATCCAAACAAGTGCAAACAAACGCTTTCCCGTCAGTGTTGAATGCAACACATGGGTGCAGCTTGTGAGAACACGGGTTCTCGCTGATCGAGTGCAGCGTTTGCTCTTCGCCTTCACGTTCATCGCCGCTGATAAAGCGATCCGATCCGGCGCGTTTTGTGCACGGGTTCTGCGTCGGTTGAAAATGTCTTTTTTCACATGCCGCCGGTAGTAGGAATTACAACCACCGCAAAATAACACCCGGCACCAGCGGGGCCACATCTGAGACCGCGCTTTTTGGATAAACAGAGCGCGGTGCACCAAAGGGAACGAGCGCACGATTCTCCCCACGCGGCTGCGAGTTCGCCGCCGATACCAACTGCAGCTACGTACACCGCGAAAGGGAAAGGCCAGGCCGCACACATGCGGCCAGGTCATTCGTTCGCTTTTCCAGCCTGTGTCCATGGTGTCTACAGAGATGAAAAAGCCGAAAGAGCTGGCCCGTAGCAGACGGCAGTCTGTGGGAGCGCAATAGCGGAAGTACGTCACCGCTGAGGAGCGGAGCATCATGGGAGGGCAGGCCAACAGCGAAGAAACAGTTGAAAGGAGGAGGAAATACGGCGCGACGATAATTCGCGGTTTTTGATTTACGATTTCTCAGCTAATACTTATCGCTTTAACAAAATTCTTGCAGGAGGAGATTGCTAATACATTGCTTTATTTGGTTACATGTACATCCATGAATCGGCGGAAGGCATTTCAGGACCCCTTTAAAGGAGTACTGACACGAAATTTTCGTTTTACGTTTTTTTTCCCGCTTTTATGGGTGTCTATTAGCCCACTAATCATAGAATGGCACATTAGACCGTCGATCGCAGCGTAAACAATCATTTACGGCGTCGTTTATTTGCGTCAGTTTCAATTTCGACAAAACAAACGCTGAGCGGCCGCCATGCGCCTGACGTCACCATTCTTGTCGCGCCGCTGCCGATCTGGATGCGCCCGGACGCGCTCGCGCAGACCGGCCGAGGTCTTCACCATCTCCGCGCGCCCGGGCAGCATGACGTCAGTCCCAAAACCATGACGTGTACACACGGTGTAGTAGCGCGCGCCAACCGCAGCCAGCGCGTCGGCGACGTCACGGGGGCCCCGACGTCGGCAGTTTGGGGCAAGTAGCATGTGATGTGATGGTGGCCCGCTCTGAGTTTTTCATGCGGGAGAGATTAAAATGGATTAAAAATATGTTATACTGAACGGCTACTGTTGAAACTTGCTCAGAGATATCTCCTGATAAAAAGAAAGCAGTCTACGTAGTTATCGCAGCTTTGAAATTTCGTGTCATTACTGCTTTAAAGTGCTCCGCACTTGAAAGTTTGGGACGCAAATGAAGCCATCGTCCGACGTGAGATAGTGGACTGTAACTCCTGGTGAACATACCCTTATCCTGCAGTGGAAACCTAACAGTTGATGCCGACGATAGGTAACATAAATCCCATGCATAAAAAATTGGCAACAGTTTAGTGTGTCCTTTCTTAATTGGTGTCCCTTCAACAGGGATTGTTAGTACAACAAATACACAAGTAGCCAATCGAAGTTTTGTAGCTAAAGAGAACCGAATAATGCCTGCTTAAGCACACTACAACAGATTTTGCATAAAATAATTTACTGGCAAGTCTAAATGAGGTCTCATTTATTCCACTTTAGTGCGCAGAACATTTGCAACCCATTCGTTAGCATATTTGCTGCAACTTTGTGTTGTTTAGTATGAACTGCAATTTTGTGCAAACGTGGAAACCGAAGCAATCATTCCAAACTTTTCGAAATGCGCTCCTAGTAGGAAATTACACGAAACATGTATAGTTCCTTGGCACGGATTATAAGTTCCGCGCTAACTAAGTGTGGAGAAGGCTGTTCGAGTGTGAGGAAAGGGATGAACTGAACGTCGGAAGTCCGAGAGAAAGGATCTCTGAAGTCCGTTGTAGTATCCGCATTAAATTGAGCCATCAGCACGCGAGACAGTGCGCTAATTGCTCCGGAGAGCGGGTGCCGCTTCGGGATTAAATCTCGTCGCGTTCTCGATATACGATACGGGTCTCTGCGTGCCGGTTCCGAGGAACTTATTCCGCGCTCGTGGAGTGGTCGTACAAGAAGGCCCGTTTTCCGGAGGCTTATGTCATGTGAGCTTTGCGAAGGAAACCGGAAACTCCGGTGCCATAGAAGCTGCGATCTTAATGGGCAAAAAAAAAAAAAAGAGTTTAGATTTAGAAAAGTTTAGCCCGGTGACACACACAGAAAGAAAACTATCTAAAAAGGAAGAAATGCCAGCAAAACAAAAAGAGGAGAAGAATAAAGGCAGCATTCGTGGTCGGTTATAGTTTATAAGTAAATAACAGCTTGGAATAATTAGGTGTCTGCGAAAAGTGACTATTGTAATAGACGCTGCTTACTAATGGTCAAGAATGATGAAGAAAAACCCGACGGAAAATTAAAAAAAAAAAAAACCATAGCAAGCTACACTTTCGAATACTGCAGTACAGGCGAGGTAGAATGTACGCACTAGAAACGTAAGTGGCGACTTAAGAACAGCATGGTTAACTTCTTAACAAGAAGTATATATACGCAGGAGACCGTTCGGCACTGATGAAACTACTGGCATGTGTGATGCTGTTCACTTTACGAAGTTACAAAGAAAACTCAGACGTGTTTGGCACAAGGTGTCAGTGCATAAACGACGGAATCAACGTTCTTTTAATTAGGAATATAGGCTTGGCTGATTCTAACCCCAGCAAATAAAACAAACAACCTGTTAAAAAAGCCGTAAGTTGCGCGTTCCCCCACCAGATGGGGAGGGTTTCTATGGCAATACCAGAGGACGTGCATTGCTCCTTGAAGAACGGGCGGGGTGTCTGAGAAGTCGGGTATACACGGGTATCTACAGGCAGCAGGCTGAAACGTGTGTATGCTGTGGCAGAGACCATTGTCAGGAACTGCGCAGAGATACGACCGCCGCGGGGCGATGGGGGAATGACGTTTGGGGGAGGCTTTAGGATTTGGGGAGAGGGGGGAGCCTCAACTTCAGAGCAATATAGGTGACGAAGAGGCGGCTTGAATGGCGGTGGAGGAAAAGTAGGGAAGAGATGGGTACGCAGGGGGAGTAATCATAAGGATGAGGATTTTGAGCAGCCGAGGGTAAATAAAAGGGTTTAAAGAGCGATGGGAGTTTAAAAGATGTGTGGGGGGAGCTGGGGGAAGCCAAATCTATTACTTTAGCTAAGAGTAGGACAGGTAAGTGGAATAAAATAGGCAAGTCGGTTGCCGACAACCGAAGTCCCGATGCAAAGAGACAGCCACTAATCAGCATCATCATCATAACGTGTATGCTTTGTATGCGGCGGCAGTTATCTGAAAGCCATAGTGCATATTGTCATAGGCTGCATAGAGAGTCGACCGCGGCGGGCGATAGCGAAACGACATTGGCGAAATATTTGGGATTTGGTATGAGCGGAAGCCTCAACTTCATGGTCGACAAAGAGGCGGCGGGAGTGGTGGTGGAAGAAAAGTAGGGAAGAGAGTGGGGAGTCGCAAGAGTAGTCTAGTGAATGAGAATTTATAACGGCAGGGCGGAGGAAGTGAGCAAGGGCAGGAATGGGGAGCGATGGGAGTTTAAAACGGGGGGAGGGCGCAACCCCATTATGTCAGTTAAGGGTAGGGCAAATAAGTGGAATAACACAAACAAGTCGGTTGCTGAAAACCGGCGTCCCGATACGTAGGAACGGCCTCTTAGCATCATCATAACAATAGCCATCATCATCATCATCATCATCGCGTTGTTGAGATGACACTCGTCATCACCCCGCTACAAAGGGGATACATTTAAGAATCAATCAGTCGGTCAACCGCGGGAAAATTGAATTGAATTGAGAAAAGCGGTGGTGCATTAACGAACGCGAAGGAGAAGCGCCTAAGGGGTTTGAGAGGCATAGAGAGAGCGTGTTACAATGCAGGGACGGCAGAAGACGGTCGATTTTAGGTGAATTTTTCAACAAAGCCAGCAGATACATGGCCAATTTCTATCTCTCTTTAACTCTTTCCTTCTCTCCCGTTTCACCTGTGTCTCAATTTTCGCTATGGGTCATCTGAACTTAGCAGAAAGGTGCAGCCAGTATACGTAGCCGTCTTGTGTAGACACTTTTATTTAAATGAGAAAGGGAGGAAAAACGGGTACGGCGGTCGCACAATGAAACTCTCCAGTCGATGAGTCGTTTCCCTGTGCATCAAGACACGTTGGCTAATTTTCCCTGCGGCAAGCAATTAGGCACCGGAGACCTTTCCTCCGTCTTTACGACGGAGACGCTACGACCTCTAAACACTTGCCGGTTGCCAGCGGCTGCAAGGTCGACGTCATTGTGAGAGAAAGCAATTTCCCGCTTCGCTGCCCGCGTAGGGCCCAAATGTGCTCCGCGGCGCATAAAAGCCCTTTAATGTCCGCCATAGACTGGCGTCAAGGCTGGTACTCTAGTTACGCCGACGTTAACGAGAGCAGGGCACATGAGGCACGGGAAAGCGTCGGCAAGGCGAAGCTCGAATGCGGTTTTTGCATCGCTTGACGAATGCGTTGCACCCGACTTCCCTGGCCCTGCCAGGCTTTATGGATCGGAAAATGCGTAAGCGTGAGTTAATATATTAATTATTCCCGAGAGTAGAAGCGTTCAGATGAAGAATTATGGCTGGAACATTGTCGCGTTGATGCTTTGAAACGTGGTAGGCATTTATGCAAGAGCGACAATGGTGTTCCCCAACAGCCTATCGTTTCGCTTGGAGCAATGTTAGCTATGCTGAAAAATAAGATGGAACTAACAAATTAAAAGTTAGCGAGGGAAGCCTAGCTAGGCCGTTTAGCAATTTGAGTAGAACGTAGTACACGTGCCATGTAGACGACCCACTCAAGAATTTTTGTTTTGTTGAACGTGATAACCCGCAAGGTTTAACGCAAGCGGCAAGCGGTTACCATCTGTGGTGGATTAGAATGAAAGTTTCCTTTCTCGAAAGTAATTGACACATCGTACAATTTGAATTACTTTAACCATCATTTAAGGCACTGCTATATTAGCCCGTCGTCGTCCACGAAATTCTGTTTCAAATTCAACTCCTCCAACGGAACAACACCAACATCCGCGTCGACTGGGTACCTGGCCACGAACCATTTTATTCAGGCAACCAGGCGGCCCATGAGGCCTCTCAGGAGAGTTCCCCCTCCCATCCTCCACTAATGCCTGGGGTTAGGCCGCCGCGGTCCCCCTCGCCCTTCCCAGCGATGCGCATCCACCAGCACATTAAGGATGGACGGGCCCGTCTAAAAGCGCAAACTCCCGCTGGCTACCTCAGCCGCCTACCTCCAATTCCCCGCTCAGGCGAAATCTTTATTAACAAATATATTGAAAATTCAGCGTACACGCCCGAAACACTTCGCAAGTGGTGTTCCCCTCACCTGCCCCTTCGATGTCCTTACTGCCATACCACCACTCCATCAGACCTCACACACCTAGTTTTGTAGTGCCCAGCTTTCGCCAGGCACCATACATTCAAATCACCCCAACCACATCCCGATCCACAACAAACTTGTGCACATCTATTATCTGAAATAGCAGTTTATTCAATTAAAAGCGGTCTAGCACGGGTTGTCTGAGTGGGTCTTCCCCCGAACGAACACGCAAACCAGCACAAACTCTGGACTCTATTGCGATCCCTAATGTGATCACCACGGACTGGCCCATTAATTGCAGGTTCCAAGAACTGGCCCAGTTATTGACTCTACTAAGAACGACCAGCATTTATTTATTTTCTCTTACCCTACCGCCCCATTCCCTTCGTCCATCGTGACCAGTGGTCATCCTTTTATAATAAAGGTTCTCCCAGTCTCTTTATAAACCATCCAAACCAGTAATAAACATCTTAAGTTGAGATAAACTAAGAGAAAACTCTAGTGAAATAATGTCGGCCGAAGATGTCGCCCAGACAACTACATAGAAACTCATTTCCCCTAGTTACAGACGTCATGACAGAGAGAAGCTTGTATCCGCCGCCCACCGAGTCACCATACGTGGCAGAGAGATGCAAACGCTACCTCGTACCCACGCAAAAGAGCCTTTATTCTTGTTACATGCTATTTATAACCGGGCTGCGGTTACTGATGATGATGCTGGAAATTGGCCACTTTAGTACTGTACGCCACCTGGGCCCGTTTGCCCGTACGCATAAGTTCTTGATTAAGTTCCCGCTTACGAATAAGACGCCAATAAGTCGAAGTCGGCCAGTGCAAATAAGCCGGTTGCCAGAAAACCCGACGGAAACGCTACCTTAACCAAGCGTTTGTATCAGTTTCGGACGAACGACTTCTGACCTAGACAGCGCTAAAGTCGTAGTTCAGAACTTATTCCCACACTTATCGCGTTCGGGCAAACGGGCCCTGGTGGCATGGACAGAACTACATTACACAACATAACATCCCCTCCTCCCAAAAAAGGGGCAGCACACCGTCACACAACCCAATATCCCCTCCTCCAAAAAAGGGTCACGCACAGTCACTGCATTGTCTCATAAGTCATTCAGCCAGCCATGCAGGCTTGCGTCGGTCTCTGGTGGATCGCCGTGGAGCCTCACTTTCAGCACTTGTCTCAGCCCCTCCCAACACGTTCCTTGGTACACTTATGTCCGTGACATCAACAGTCGGCACACCAGCACTTGCAGAAGTTGGTACTGCCGTTCTGTCGGTGCTGGCCGGGGCAGTAAGTGGCTCGAACTGGGCAATCGGGGACTGTGCTGGTGTGGAGCCGGGAGTCCCAGGGGAAACGCAGGTTGCATCTGTCTCAGGATTCCAGGCTGCAGTGTATGGAATCAGCCGCTCACGATTCCAAATGCGACCGTCGCTCAGCTCGTACGTGTCCTCATGTTGGCGCCGAACCATGATGAAAGGAGGTGATACGATGGGGAACCCTTTGGCACATGTCCAGGTAGCTTAATCCGAACTGCCTGTCCTGCACTAAATGATGAATGTTTGGCTGCACGACGTCGATCCGTACAGTGCTTGCTTGCAAGCTGTTTCCGAGTTACCCTTTGCTTGACGGCTTGAAGCTCCACGCCTCCGACCTCAGGAACCCTTCCAGTCGGTCCTGCAGCGAGATCGAGTCTGGTCCTTGGTTGACGGCCGTGTATGAGAACAGCAGGTTTCTGACCCGTAGTTGCATGCGGGGTGCAGCGGTAGATCCCAAGGTACTCTGTGACAGCCTCCTTTAGTGGGCGGTGTTCCTCCAGACACACCTGAAGGTAGTCCTTTAACACACGATTAACCCGTTCCACTTGTCCATTTGAGTCTTGATGATAGACTGCCGAGAAAGTGTGGTGGATACCTCTATTGCGCAAGAATTCTTCAAACTCGACGGATGTAAATTGTGGCCCATGGTCACTCACTACCTCCTTCGGATAGCCTTCACGGCTAAATATACTCCGCAAAAAGGACATGGTCGTCGCTGAAGTGACGTTGGAGGTGAACCCTACTTCTGGCCACTTGCTGAAGTAGTCTACTAAAGTAATGGCAAAACGACAGTCTTGAGGAGCCCTTGCGAAAGGAGCAACGATGTCGATGCCTATCTTCTCCCACGGTGCTGAAGAAAATGGTACCGGCTGCATTAGCGGCACAACTGGCTTTGCTGATTTGTCAACAGACTGACAAATGGCACAAGACTTGATCAGCTGTTCGACGTGCTTGTTCATGCCAGGCCACCAGTAGTTTTCTCGGAGCCGTTGCTTTGTACGCGTGATGCCTGGGTGTGATTCATGGGCGATATCCAGAAGTCTGCTCACCAACGAAGAAGGTACCCGGAACTGCTCCCCCCAGAGCAGCAAGTCATTCATCACTGACAGTTCGTCCCGAACCTTGTAGAAAGGCATTGCTTCTGGAGGCAGCGTCTTGGCTGATGGCCACCTGGACGTTGTCCACTGCATCACTTGGCAAAGTACAGAATCCTGCGCAGTTGCGGTTACGAATTCCTCGTGAGTTAAACATGAAGAAACAAAGCAAACCGCAACTTCCGGCTCCGGACGGGCTCCATACTTCTCCTGCGGTAACCGGGAAAGGGCATCTGCAACAGTGTTTTCAGTGCCCTTCTTGTATTCTATTCTGTAGTTGTATGCCAGCAGTCTGGCATGCCATCTGGCAATCCTGAAAGGTTGACGGCCCGCTCCATTTGCACCGAGCAGCGTCACCAGTGCCTGATGGTCTGTACGTAACGTGAAGTGCCTGCCCCAAAGGTACCTTTTCCGGTGCTCACATGCCCACATGCAGGCTAGTGCTTCCAGTTCGCATACAAAGTACTTGGCTTCAGCCGGTGTTAGGCGCCTTGATGCAAAAGCGACGGTATGCAAGTCATCACCCTTCTGTTGCTGGAGTACAGCTCCTATGCCAATGCCAGAAGCATCTGTTGTAACCACTGTTTCCAGAGCAGGGTCAAAAAGCTGTAAGCAGTTACTTGCCAAGAGGAGCTTCAGCTGGTCAAAACACGCTTGTCTTTCCGGCGTCCAAGTGAAACCTACTCCTTCCGTAGGAGCTGTCGTAGAGGCTCAACGAGTTCAGCATAGTGTGGTATGAATTTTTCATAATACCCAACCATGCCAAGGAAAGAGCGCAACGTTGCTACATTTGTGGGGGCTGGAACTGTATGGATGGCCTCTACATGGCTCACAAGTGGGCGAACCCCTACTTCGGTCACTCTGTGACCCAAAATGTCAACCTCCTTCACTCCAGAAATGCACTTTTCCTGCAGTTTTAGCCCAGCATGGGCAATGCACTTCAAAACCTGCCCAAGGCAGGCGTCATGCTCTTCTTTTGTGCACCCAAACACAACAATGTCGTCAATGTAGCAGAGAGTATTTCTGCAGCCTTGTAAGATTGTAGTCATCATTCTCTGGAAAGCAGCTGGTGCCGAAGTTAGTCCAAAACAGACACGCTTGTACCTGTACAGCCCATGCTCTGTGATGAAAGCAGTCAGGTCCCTGCTGTCTGGGCTAAGAGTCAATTGATGATAGGCCGAGGCCAAATCCAGTCTTGAAAAGAACTTTGCACCATGCAGCTTGTGTAGCAACTCTTCAGTCTGGGGCAGGGGAAAGGAGTCCACAATGATTGCTTTGTTAGGTTCCCGAAGGTCTACACATAATCTAATTTTCCTGTTCTTTTTCTTCGTTACAACTATTGCGGACACCCAAGGGGAACTGTCAATTTTCTCAATCACATCTGCCTGTTCTAGCTGCTTCAGTTCAGCTTCCACACATTCCTTCACTGCAAACGGCAAGCGTCGTAGTTTAGCGCTTACAGGAGCAACATCCTTGCGTATCTTGACTTTGTGCACGAAGCCATTTGCAAGACCCAAATTCCCGTCAAACAGGTCAGAGAACTGGGATAGCAGATCAGGAGAGAGCCCTTCCGGCTTACAGGAAGTGTGGAAGCAGCTCAGTGACGTACCATTTATCTGTAGTTGCAGTGTGTTGATGGCGTCGATGCCCAGGAGATTTGTGCCTTGTGGTACCACGTAGAAAAGGAGTTGAGCATGCCGGTTCCGATACTGGACTGGAGTGGCGAAGCATCCTTGAATGTTGATTTTTCTGCGTGAAAAATCGAGCAATGTCGCCGATGTTGGCTGGAGTGGTGCTGGAGGCCTCAGTTTGCTGTAGGTGTCAGCAGCAAGAATCGAAACTGCAGAGCCCGTGTCCACGAGGAAATCGACCGGAGTTTCTTGAACCTGTACTTGTATGCGCACTCCGGTGCTCTGTTCCCCGTTAAGTTGCAGTACGCTGAGAGCTGTAGGATCGCGGTTCTGGACTTCTTGAACAGCGAGTGACTTCTTGCTAAGCTTCTCGCTACGACAGACTCTCTCGAAATGACCTACCTTGCCACAGTTGTTGCAGGTCTCGTTCCTGGCTTTGCAAATACTAGAATTGGCTAAGTGTTTCGCAGAGCCGCAGCGAAAGCAAGTCCTACTATTTTGTCCCGACGAGGCACGTTCGGGTGGCCCTGGCGCCAAACACTTATCCACTTTTTGCACGTACCCTGCAGGGCTAGCTGATGACAACTCCTTGGAATATTTTGCAGCTTCTTCGATACTTCGAGCAATTGTGAGGACCCTGTCCAACGTCAATGAGGAGCCTTCCAAAAGTAGCCGCTCCCGAAGTACGGGGTAGCTCGTGTTGGCGACGAGTTGGTCGCGTATGAACTCTCCGGCCCTGTCATTAAAGGCGCAGGAAAGTGAAAGTTCTCGCAGCGAAGAAACGAACATGTCCGCGGTCTCACCCGGCAACTGAACGCGTTGACCAAACCACTGGCGTTCAATGACAACGTTAGTACTTGCTGCGTAGTAGGCCTCGAGCGTCTGTAGAGCAGCCTTGAATTCGTCGTCGTCCTCCGTTGGTTGCTTCTCTGGTAGCGTGTAGTAGATTCGTTGTCCCTCGACCCCCAAACAATGTAGAAGGAGCGCCTTGCGGCGTGCTGGCAGGTACGCGTCGCTTGCCGACGCTACGAGGTAGTTCTCGAACATCCGACGCCATTGCGTCCACGGTATGGCGGGCTTTCCCGGTGTCGGTAGAAACGGCGGCGGCGGCGTCAGTGCCATTGAATAAGATTGCAGTATGCCGTACTTAAGTAGTGACGTGGCGTTCCGCCCGCAGCCGAAAAGGGTTACCTCGTCGCTATTATGTTGTATCCGCCGCCCACCGAGTCACCATACGTGGCAGAGAGGTGCAGACGCTACCTCGTACCCACGGAAAAGAGCCATTATTCTTGTTACATGCTATTTAGAACCTGGCTGCGGTTACTGATGATGATACTTGATACTGGAAATTGGCCACCTTAGTACTGTGCGCCACCTGGTGGCATGAGCAGAACTACATAACACAACACAACAGAAACGTTCGCCTAGAATCACCAAGTTGAGTACCATTGTAGCTTTAAAAAAAGTAAAATAGGAATCGTTAAAACACGGTCAAGAAAAAAAGTGCTTTTTCTCATAGTTGCGGGAAAAGTAGAATAAAATTTTCGAGCAGTCTTTTTGCCCTGTACAAGGCAATGCGTATGCTCAGTCACGTAGGGCTAGCACCGGAGAGGGAGGAATAAATGTTTTTCCACGAGCGCTGGTGCTGCTGTTAGGGCACCCGCCTGGTGGGGGGCGTCCCTAGTCCGTGATGCCCTGGCCTTGGCTGGCAGTCCAGGCCCTCTTCATCAGTATGCGCTGGGTTCCAGGGTCTGGACTTTTCAGGCAGGCCACCCACTGCTTGTAAGAGAGGGAAAGGTTGGGGGGTAGGCCTGGGGTTTGTCCGCGCTCCCATACTTGGTGGTATAGGGTGCCGGGCTAGGGGCAGAAATTACAGGTGGCCGGGTATATTGTGGCGTAGATGGCGTGAAAAAGGGTGCGATGAGGATAGGAGTTGGTTTGTATTCTTCTCAGGCTGGCGGCTTCTTGTCTTGATAACTGGGGATGTGGAGCCGGGAATATTCTTCTGCTTTGGCGATAACGGGCCAGAATATCTCCATATTTTACGACCGGTTCTGTTTTGGGAGCAGCAGGCGATGTTTGTCCCTCGTAGATAATGGCCCGGTGTACGTGCGCGTGGGCAGCGGCATAGGCCGCCTCATTACCGGCGAGGGATGTGCGTCCGGGTACCCAGACGATTTCTATTTCGGGTAGCTGACCCTTGGTTTCGAGTATGCGGAGAGCTGTTTTGGAGATGCGTCCCCGTAGATAGCTGCGGCACGCTGCTTGCGAATCCGTAAGCACTGTGATTGCGTCCTCGCTAGTCGTTGCGGCTAGAGCAATAGCCACTTCCTCTACGGTTTCCGTCAGCGTTGTACGGACGGTGAGACAGGTCATTTCTTGCCCTGTTGAACTGGTGACGCACACCGCGTGGGCTGGCCGCTGAAGATAAGGATACGTGTCAGTGTACCTTGTCGTCGGGTTTCGCCCATTCTTTATGTCCATGACCCTGGCTCGTGCAATTTGGCGAGCTTGATTGTAAATTGGGTGCATGTGGCGTGGTACTGGCGTTACCCTGATCTGTCGAAGAAGTTGGGGAATCCTAACCTTGTGGTCATGAATTGGTGGCGTTGTACAGTGCAATCTTCTTAGGGTCGCGCGTCCTGTTGGCGATAATTTGAGGCGTTCTATTTGAGAGGTATAATGGGCTTCCTCTATCTCTTCCCAGGTATTGTGCAATCCAAGTTGAAGCAATTTCTTTGAGTCGATTAAAGTTACGAAAAATTATTTTATGTGTCACGGGACGTGGTGGAGAATCCCAGTGGCGCCGGGGCCAACCACCACCGACGATGACAAGGAAGAAGATGTGTGCGGGCTGCAGCCAGCCCGGGCTCAGTTATGGCTGCGTGTAAATTGTTCTTCCCATCATGTAAATGCATCGCTTTATCGCTACATGGTTCGTGTCATCTGCCGCCGCTTTACATATGGAAATTTAGATTTCAACTTTCGGTGGAGATTCGACAAGCACAAATCAGGGACGGGCGGCTGAGAGACGTCAAATCGTATTAAAGCGCCCCTGGCTCACAGCTGCTCTTTCGTTGAACTGATGTTAAATTTATGGCTCAACACCGTTCGCCCGTCGAGCGAGTTATACGGTGCAGATTCATGCGAAGCACCCAACGCTACCAACAAGACTGAAGAACTGCGAAACGCTCATCACCAGTTGCAGCGCCTGCACTTTTATAATAAATCTTCTTATCACGTAGCTTTCAAGTTGTGAACCGCAGCAAGCGTGCTTAATTGGCCGATTCATGCGACGCTAGTAGCCACAGCTGTTCTTCGGATACGGCTTCGGAAGCGATCGTACGGTTCGGGGCAAAGGTCAAGTACCTCCTCGCTCAGGTATCTTCTCGATCGCACATACCTTTTGATCCTTTCTCTGTGGAACCTTCAGCATACTGAATGTTTTAGCATATTATATGGCAGTGTTTTCCGTCAGTTTGTAGTTGGTGTTGGGATCTCATCCAGTAGTTGTGACTTGTTATGTCATTGTAACGCGTTATATTTGTTTGTGACACCCTCCCTCTCCGTTCGAGATTTCGGCGCACGTTAAAGATCCCCAGGGGGTCAAAATTAATCCGGAGCCCTCCACTACAGCGCACCTCGTAACTTGTGCAGTTTTGGAGCGTTAAACTTCGTAATCAAATAACAACCTCCCAATCGTCTTAACCTATTCCGCTTGCTGAAGGACAGTGTTTTCTGTCTGTCTGTCTGTCTGTCTGTCTGTCTGTCTGTATGTCTGTCCGTCTGTCTGTCTGTGACTCGATTCAGCCACCCGGCCAAAGTAAAATTGATATTGCGCAATAGTCTTATATACTCACAGCCACATGTAAACGTCGAAGCCTGGTTTATATGTTCATACTTGTCAACTTTGTTGAACATGAACAAGACATTACGCAAATATAAGACAGGAAATTAGTACACAAGGGATATTTAGTGTTCCCTTATTAAAAAATTCATGGATGCTTGGTTTTTCGATAGCAAATTATATTCTACATCTACTGCAGAAAACCGCCGCCTCCTGGCGGCATATAAAAAATCACGCAGCAACAGCAACGAAAGGTTCCACTAGCTAGGTTCCACGTTCTGCTTGGAACGCACGTGGAGAACGGCCACGCGGCTCTATTGGCTTCGAGGACATACCGTGGCGCCACCTACGAGTGACGTCACTTGTAGGACGCCGAATCGTGTTGTCGTCTGCTACAGCAGATTTCCCGTGCGTATGCGGAAGCGTGTTTTTCTTGTGGCCACCGTCTCGCCCGATCCTTGTGGATTTGATGCAAATTACCAAAAAAGTTGTCTGTAAACCAAATAATTCGGGCAAACAATCAGCGACTCGCTTATTCCCGGCGACACCGCCGCGTTTAGTATAGTTGCTACCATCGTGACCCACAGCTCTTACATACGCAGCCAGCTAACGCCAAGGACGATGCAACTGATGCCGAGAAAGGTACGCTGTAAATTCATTATGAAATACTTGTGACGGGACATGTGTGTGCAAGCAAACACCTTGTAACAGCGACGGAAACGCGTCGCTCACTTATGATCTCTCCGCGCGAACTGCTCGTATTGCCTGGTAAATGAATGACGCGAGAACGCTGATCAGATTGCTTCGCCGCACATGCTTAAAAGTATTGTTATGGCCTGCAGTTTGGCTTGATCCGTGCCTATTTCCCCTACGACGTTTTTATAGTCATGCCAGGATTTGATTAACGATCACTGTCGTAGCCTGTACTCTGCACGGCTGATGTTTACTTTTCGCGACTTGTCCGCAATGTATGAACGGTATGAACGCGAGTTTTTAACGCCTTCGAGCGGGTTCGGACAAGGCTATATTTAGTTTTCATTAGGTGCTCGGCGGTGTAATTTATAATTGCAGCGTGTTTTGTATGTTTACAGTAAGCCGGCATTTCTCAAGCATCAATTTCGAAACTCACGTCCTGCTCAAGAAGGCGAGGCTGCGTACGAGGAGGAACACGGCGTTAATGATTTCGGGTAATGGGGATATTTACAATAGGAGAACCGAGCGTTGGGGGCCCCCAAGAAGTTAAAGGAACCCAAACGCAGCACGCGCCCGCGCGTGACGGGAGGGCCTTCGCCAACAGCTCCCAGCCGGCTTCGGATGCACGTAATCGGATGTTGGGAGCTTTAGGCTTGGCGTCGCAGCAGATATTTCATCGCCGTTAGAGTTGCGAGTGACAGTCCCTAACAGAACGTTTCACCGCGCTGGGAACTCTGTAAGCGCGGTGATTTCCGTTGAAGCGATCGACGATCAAGATACCTGCACGGCCTCGGCCGGTTCTTGCGCGCAAGCATAGCCATCCTTCGGCCGCTCGCCGCACCGTGCGTGAACGGGCCGGCGCTGCCGGGACCGATCTCCGCGCGGCCGGTCGGCGTAAATAGCGGCCGATATTTGAGCATCGTTGAAAACCACAGCTGATGACACTACCTATCAGAATTTTTCATCACACCAACATCCACTTTCACCAATCTGGAAATTCTTTTCCACGACTTGTGTTATTTTAAAAAGCGGCGACAGGTTGTTGCTGCCGTGACCTGCGTCGGTTCGAGCCGCACCGTCGGCTGTGCGGGCAGGCACGGCGGCTGCGTGTGCTTCTGCGAGCAGTTTAGGCTTCATGATTTCCTGCTTTATACATTTCTTGCAAACAAGGGAAATCTAGAAACTTCACTCGACGATCGTCGTAGTCCACATTTTTGATCGGGAAACAAGCCGCTGCTTATGCTTCGGTCGCATGCGTAATACACCACCATGCTCATGGTGTTTGCGGATAATCTACCGCAGTTGACACGGTTATACAGTCAACATTAGGTCGAACTGCGCTTGACGCATTGAGAATTAACTTCAAATGAAGGAAATTAACACGAAAATACTTTTAGAACGCGCTTCCTAAGCGAAGTGTCACGCGCAGCAAGCCAACTACGCAGCAAGATAGGAACGGTGATCCTACAAGTGACGTCAAAACGATCGCAGCGCCGGCCTCTTCAGTGGTGGGCCTCGCGGCCAATAAACCTTCTAGTCTGCCACATCCAGTCACGCGCGTCTCCGCCGTACTGCAGCGCTGGCATCAAGGAACACCTTAGGAACCCGGCCTGTAGCAGTGGAACGCGGTAAATTCAAATCGCCTTGCGCAAACCTTTAGTGTGTTTACCTTGGAGTGAGCGCGACGGTACAGGAACAGCATGAGAGGTGAGCGGGAAAGCATAGGGGGCATTTCCTTGGCAAATGTCTACAAAGACTATCGTCTTTTGACGACATTTGCAACGAAAGGAGCAGATACGCGGCCAATTTTTTTTTCCAAAATGAGCGATGAGGCTTTGTTTTCAATATATGGCACCACGATCTGCCAAGACCTTTGACCAATCTACCGCGAAGAGATGTTTCACTTGCGTTCATTGTCGCGGCTTTTATTTTGGGTGAAACGATTCCCCAGCTTCGGTCACCAATAGATTGTAAACATGCTTTTAACCTAGCGCTTCAAAAGAAGGGCAACTCGCGCAGTGAGCGAGGTCTAGTCAATGTGAGAATCAGATTTCGGGGCACGACGTGCCGCGTCGGGCACACAGTCTGACGACAGCAGTTGGGTTGAGCCAAGTTTTCGTCACGTGACCACAATGCACACGTCGAACGGGGCTGCCTTCTTGCATTTCTCGCTTGCGCAAAGGTTACAATCAAGTTAACGAACTTGATGCGAAAAGGTAAGAGTTTAAACTTCCTGGGAGATATCTCCACATACACAGGAAGCTACTTACGTAAATTTCTTAGCTTCGACATTTCGCATGAGGACTCTATCCGCTCTCCGTAGGACTAGAACTGAGGGACGTATTAGGTCCCTGGAGTTCTTCTAAACGTGCCTGTCGTGCTACAGAAGCTTTACAACCTATCTAAATACCACAAGTCTTAACCAGACTTTGTAAATAGTTAAAATCGTGTTTTCCTCTTCATCATTACAGTCATCATTGTCACCGCATTCATCTGGCGTAGCATGCCAGGCGGCTTAGCTCGGCTGACATTGCTAGACTCACTTAAGATCGTTCTCTCTATCTCTCTTAATAGCGCTCACCTACGAATTCACGCACTCCACAGAGGGCCTAATAGAAAGTGCCCGCTTGCTCCGGGCCTTGCAGTATTATTTAGGGTTCCCTACGGAGCGGAATATTGCAGAGGAACGCAAAGGTTGCTGAAAGATTGCGCGAGAGAGGCTGGGTGTTGTAATGGGGCCCAAATGCTTTATATGTTAAAGCAATGGTTGACACTGCGGCCAACCGCAAAACCTAACGCTGGGGAACATGATGTGTCTCCCCAGCGTATCGAAAACGTTCAAATAGTCTAAACTAAACTGAGTTAGGTTATAGACACCGTTGCCTTTGAATTAGCAAAACAGGTTGCAGTTATTCTGTAGATGCATTCACACTCAATTTGATTAGTACGCTAGTTGGCATTGAAGAGGAGGGAACCAATATTTTTTTTTAATATTGAAGTAGGTTGTATAACTGTACCTTAACGTCTTTGAATCGAACGCTCGACAGCCTGCGTAGACAAACATGTGCTTCTATGTATATATTAGAGATCTATTACGGATAATCATACGCTGTAAAAGACGTAAGCGTGGATAAGTGATAAGCACACACTTAGATCATAATAAGATTTGCAATTTTTTTTGGAATGTCAGTGTATTGTGCCTAACGACACAACAGAGACACCACCGCATGGCACAGTCCAAAGCCGCATGACACGGGAGCACAAGAACAATAGCGTATTACTACAATGTAGAAATAATACAGGGAAATCTCGTTGATACGTTTTTAACGGGAACCGGAAAGTAAAACGTATCTTGCGAAAATCGTATTATCCAAAAAAATTCACAGCATATCCACGGGGTGAATGATGATGAGTGGGCGAAGCTCCTGAGGGGAAATCATCGGCAAAACCGTGACTCTTCAGTGAAAGTTCGCCCACTACATCTGTGTCCGAACGTAACGTCTAGAAAGTCTCGCTTAAACCGCGCGTCGGCACCTTGGGGCTGAGCTCGCCTGATGCGTTTTGCAGACGCCTCACGAGCTCTCACTGCATCGGGGTCTGCCTGCCGATACGCGCGCTTTCTCGCTGCTTCCCGTTCTCTGACGTTTTGGAGATCCTCTTCGCGCCGCAGCCGTGCCGCTTCGCGTACGGCAGGGTCCTCGCGCCGTTGCCGTGACGCTTGGGCCTCTCGTTCTCGAACGCTGGGATCTTGGCGGCGTCGTCGCGCAGCCAGACGACACGCTTCGGCCTCCCGCTCTCGTACGGCAGGATCTTGGCGGCGGCGTCGCGCTGCTTCACGGAGCGCTTCTGCCTCGCGGGCTCGCACATCTGCAGCCTTATCCATCGGGCGACTCCGAGCGCGCGCCAACAGCAAACGGATTTTATTACAACGCTCCCCGCCATCTAGTAAACAATCCAAGAACTAAACTAGAGGTAGCCACGCCATCTAGTAAACAATCCAAGCGCATCTTTTCATCATATACAAGTACCGCCATCTAGTAAACAATCCAAGAACTAAACTAGAGGTAGCCACGCCATCTAGTAAACAATCCAAGAACTAAACTAGAGGTGGCTACATACATACGTCGAGGATGGACAGATCCACGCCCTAAGGAGCTTCGCCCCTAAAAGGTAGAAACAAACAAGGAAAATGTGCATACGCCGTCAGGAACTCACTTTTATTGAGCAACGTTGAAGCTGCAGGTCAATGTAGGCTGCACTTTTTTTTCATCAACGTCGAGAAGTAACTTCTTCTGAATCGCAAAAGGACGATGCTATATGTACTACGTAGTGAAGTCTCACCGGAAATTGCTGTACGCACTACCGATATAGCGCCATCTATGGACGCTGTCAGAAGCACTTTTTTTATGTTTTTACTGTTTTTACGCGGTCTCAAGCGTTCGGCTGGTCGACATGGCTGCTTTTCGTCGCTTTTGACCGATTCATGGATGGATCGACCCCGCCAATCTCGTTGCGACAAATCACGGTAATAAAGCGCAAGTCTTGAATCGTGGGCCGGGCTGATGCAAACGATTCGCGCCAGGGCCGTCAAGCTGGCGCGGCAACTTCCCGATCGCGCCGTCAACACGCCGCAGTGGTTCGAAGACGCTTGCCCAATCTGAATGTAGGTATTTCTGGCCTCGTTGGTTGGTCCCGTAACGCTTGCTTAACTGATGTTGAAGTTGGAGACCCGCGTCGACCGCCGAGCTTATATTTCCGTCACCAGCCTTTCCACCCGATGCGCGAGCATGCATGCATGTCGCGTGGTTCCTCCAGCCGGCCCGAGCAACTGAACGGTGCGAACGCGTATTGGATACCTTCAGCGCGTTTCCCCTCATCCTGTTAAATGTCGTTTCATGCATTGTTACGAGTGCGTTAACGCATAAGTACAAGCACTTTTTTAATCAACAAGAGTGAAGCTAATGATAGGAGATGGGGGAGTCAGTGATGAGGCTTGTATCCGCTTTCTAGTGCCGTATAATTAGTGTACTGAATCTTTCTCAGGGCCAAAACATCGTTCCAGGTTGTAGTGAAAGTTGTGGAACAGACCAGGAAGGCACCAATGCCTTGTTTCTCTTTGAAGCAGCCTTGTATTTATGCATTGAGAACCAATTCGACCAACTGCACACTTTACTGGTTCCGTATGTATTAGCATGGGCGTCTGCAGAATTTTATCTTGAGGGGGCAAATCTATTGTTTCGTTCAAGAATAGGGAGAGGGCATGGGGGAGGGTGAAGTGCTGGGGTAGCGGTGGGGGGGGGGGGGGGGGGCAACATGTATATGTTCCCATTGTGTAGTATGATTCTAATCTTGTGCATTGCTCTTTTGACTCAGAAGTACTGGTTTTATTTGGGTGGAAGTTCCTTTTTCCTAAAAAAAATGTAGTTCTTACTGTAAACGGGACCAAACAGCAAAAAAAAGGAGATCAGTTCTAAGCGAGGAGGAAAAAGGTTTACGTCAATTTATAACAAAAACTACGACAGCTTCCGCATGCGGTGTGGTTCCTGTCGGGCTAACAGATTTGCAAAAAAATTGCACAACACTTCACACGGTGTGGTCGCATGCAGCCCTGCACCAACGGCATCTGCTCCCATTTTCTGTGACTGGCCATAAAAACTGGCTGCTTCAAAATATTAATATATTTCTTGGCCGCATTTACATTCAGGCAAAAAGTATTGTGCAGCCATTTAATGTAGTAATGGTTGGTATGGAAAATCGTGCTCAATAGGTTTTTCACGAAAGTTGGTTTCAAGAATTCAAATTGTGCCAGCAAGACAAAAATAACACAAAATGAAAAAAGCATAACAAAGGTCCTGGGTTTTGCCATGTTTATTTTTGTGCTTCTTTTCTATCGTTTATACAAGCAACATAGCCGTATTGCTAATTGTATTGCACCATTGGTTTTACAGGTCACCCAGGAAGGACAACTTCAATTGAAGCTGAGGATGTGGTGTAATAAAAATTTACTTCATATTGTAAAACAATAGCAGTGTTGATGTCTTCTTGAAAGTGTAAGAAACAACAGCCTTTCTTGGTCCTTTTGCATGCAGACTTATTTTTGGATAACTTGAAAACAATGTAAAATAGTTAACCCGTTTCTTCTTGTCTTCTTTTTCTTTTAGGGTAGGTGGTGCTTCTTTTCTTTCAGGTTGTTTTGAGTTGACTGTTTTTCATGATTGATTCAGTTATTTAAGCATTCTGGAGTAGACATATTCTCAGTACAACTGAGCTGACGTCGCCTGAAGTTTATCATGTTAAGCGTCACACGTGCACCCTGCATGCTCACCATGGGCACGGACGAGTTGCAGGGTGTGAATGAAGGTAGCACAGAATTCTTTTATCAGCATGTAACCACCTAAGAGTCCACATACTTGAGCAAAATCATGGGCATCTTATGTGGCATAGAAATAATGGCAGTTGCTCTGCCAGTTGGAAAACATACAATTCAAACAATGCAGATGCTAATCAATATATATTTCCTTCTGCTTAGAAATGGCCTTTCTGTATTTTCTACGTTATAAATAACAAAATGCTTGGCTGCAGCAGCTCTGATAAACTAGAAAATGTCAATAATGAAAAGATGGGCATTGCTTCCACATAATTTACAGATATTTTTTTTTACCATTCGTGATGTGAAATTGCCTAGGTGGGTCTTTGGAGCTTGGTAAGAAACTGCTTCAATGCACAACGTAAACCGTGTTGGACAAACGGCACTATGCACGTGAAAAAATGCAGGATAAAAGTTCTATACATCTTCCGGTTTCCTTTTCCTGTGTCTGCATGTTGAAAGCGCCTTTATTTGCCAAAATAAGGCTGAGTGGGAGGAGGGATGTGTAACGTTTAAAGGTCGCACTGCAAAAGAATGTGTCTTAAGAGTTTCGTAAACACTATGGATTAGCTTCTTTACATCAGAAGCGTTTCTTACCATCACGCTTAGCCCCGGTGGCTTTCTTGCACAGCTTAACAGCCATGCGGAAAAGCCAACTTTAACAGCTCGAGGCAAGGTGTACGAACACATACGAGCTAGAAGCACAAGTGCGCGTTCCCCCGTTTGTACTCAAGAGTTCCTGTAGAACATGCTTTTAACTGCTGCGTAGTCAATTAAAACTGGTGTTTTGTGCGCCGCCGAAACCACATCGCGCTAAGAGGCACGGGGCAGCGTATTAGACATCTCACTCAGGGATCTCAGAATCTTATTAAGGCGAATAAAGCCGCCGTGGGATATTATTTAGAGAGTTGGCGATACCCAGAAATAGACAGCTTGAGGCTACTATAGATACATACTTGATTACACAAAACTCAAAAGTAAAATGAAAAAATGACGCGGGCGACCCGACACAACATACGATATGTTGATCAACACCGCATGCACCGGCTGCCCGCGTAATTTCTGTTCCTGCCTCGATTAAATGCTCAAACGTGTCGTAAACGGCCCTGTGGGCAGTCATAATCTATTTCACGCCCATGACTACAGCGCAAACTTTGCTGTGGCCGAAACCAGGTACGCAGGTACTTTGCCGTTCGTACGAAGGTCGCGTCAGCCCGCCACCAAGCAAGCTCGGGAGTGTTTCTGACAGAGCCTCATAGATGGCGCTATATGGGTAGTGCGTATAGCAGTTTCCGGTGGGGCTCCACTACGTAGTACATATAGCATCGTCCATCGCAAAAAAAGAAGCTGAAGTTTCCTCAATCAACTCTGCATTCGCGACGAAGCTACGAAGTGCGTCCGAGCGTTCGAGTGACACGCTTGCTGTTGAACACCGGTCGCCATGGCTGTATCCATCTAATAATGTGTCGTCGTCGTCGCCATCGTGATCCGCGGCTGCCGCCACACCACAGGAGTCCGCAACGATATCTTCCATGGCCCGCAATTCACAGGTGGCCAGGTCGTCATCCGCACGCATAAACTCTCGTGACGAAATTTCCACGTCTAACTGGTCGCATTCCGCGTTTAGGCCTTATCTACTCTGCAGCCTGCAGGTCGTGGCTTGTTGGAACGCGGTTAGAGCTAGTAATCCAAAGAATAAGCGTAGGATTTCTAGGAATGTCCGTCAAAAAATCCACGTTCGTGGTCGTATTTTCCAATTTCCGTCAAAAATGTGATCGCAATAAACGCATGAAGATACATTATATCTAAGGGACGTCGGTCGGGAATAAAAAGAACAACGTATTAGGCAGAAAAACGTATTGTGCCGAATAGTATCAACGAGATTACACTGTATTAACGAACGACTGGGAAGCCATTCAGTGCTAAATGATGATAAAATTATCTCTTTACTTTCGATACTTTTTCCTGTAAAATCATGTTTTAACCGCGCAAATCATCTCCGCGAAAGATAATATTTCGTGCTACTTCATCACCGGTTTGTCCGCATACAAATGCGAGCAAAAAATTCACGCATCTCCACGAAGTGAACTATACCGAGTGGGAAAAGCACTGGGGATCATTCGTACCGTAAATCACCCGTTGCATTGCCCACTCGTGCATGTAAATGAGTGACAACGTGTGTGTACAGTATATACAATTCCAATCCAATGCAATCCAATCCAATACAATACAATAAAATACAATACAATACATTCCAATCCAATCCAGTCCAATTCAAATCCAATCCAATGCTCCTCGCGCCTGCGGAGCACTGTGTACACGGACGCCAAGCCCCCGACAGAGCGAAATCCTGAGGTGCTTCGCCTCTAAAATACCCGCAATAATTTTCTATTTTTACGGTAAGGTCTGGGTAATGTCGCTGTCTACTCACGCATGAAAATTATGTCGGGAAAAAAATCGGTTTTGCGGCAGACGAAGGAGCGCCGTCGTCGCAAGGCTGCGGGCGAAAAATGGTTCGAAACAGCGGAAAAGTGAAACCAGTCGTGAATGATTAATAGAACCCGCGCTCTTATCCGTTAGGGTGCTGCTCCTTCTACACGCCAGCGTAGCGGACACTTTAAATATGGCTCCAGCTGCGATGTTGTATAACCATCGAGGGTTCCCGCAAGGCGTTCCCCAAGCGAGAACGACGAGATGATTACCTCGAGGGGTGGAACGAAGCCAGGGGTCGTTCGAAGTCATAGAGGTCGCAGCGAATCACGATAACTTATCCTTTCTCGAGCATAAATCACCGCGAGATATGATTTATGTGGCTTCGAATGGCCTTTCGATCTTTTCGGTGCTAATGACCCTGGCCGGCAGAGCAACCTCACAAGTTTACGAGCACGTCGTGAACATACAGCATTTTTTATAGTGTTATCTGCGACCTTTTTATCTAGAATTCTCCCCCTGAGAGTTCATTTTTGCCTTCTTGTTCCACTTGCCACCATCCCATTATTTGTGGATTCGATTCACCTGTGTAATATGTTTCGGAAAACACCATTCGTCAGTGTGGCTCAAGGTAAAAAAATCCTGCCGGAAAACATAAACGCCAGACTGGTGTTCGCGGCTACGGGCATGGGCTTTTAAGCCTTACCCACAATTCCATAGGGATTCTCCTGCTGGCTGTACGTAACTGCATGTATTATCTGTGCGACGTGTATCAGAAGATAACACACATGAAGAAAGTTTCAAGTGGCCGACTTACGTTGTCAATTGATGAAGCCAGTTCGTGTCGCACTCAACCACAAGCCGGATTGGCAATTCTAGCTTCATATAAACAAGCCGGCATTAACTATAATATGCATCGATCTGTCCCAATTCTTCACAACACAAGATTACATGAACGCTGTAGCATTTATTGATTGATCGATTATAGGGTTTAACGCGCCGACGCAACGCAGGCGATGAGGCGCGCTGTTGTGGAGGGCTCCGGATTATTTTGACCCCCTGGGGATCTTTAACGTGCGCCGAAATCTCGAACACGGGCGTTTTTGCTTTTCGCCTTCATCAGAAAAGCGACCGCCGCGGCCGGGAATCGAACCAGCGACCTCGTGCTCAGCAGCACAGCGCCTTAGCCACTGAGCCACCGCGGTGGGTCGCTCTAAAATTTAGAGATCCTTCTTAAAAAAAAAAAGCAGTTTTTTATCTCTTACACCGAGAACCACCGAAAACGAATTTTTGTGCTCACGTGATGTGGACTTATCAGACGATATATTGATTTTCACGTTGAACTTTTTCAAAATAATTGGAGCTCAACCATCCGCTACCCTTTCTTTTCAGCCTGGTTATATACATAGACAAGAGTAAATGTTGTGCGCCCCCAAAGATACGACCTCAGGTGGTTTACACTCCTCTTGAAAAAGGTACGATGATTTAGGAATACTGTGGATGTGAGCAGCCTCTCTCTCTCTCTTCATCTTCTTCATCTTCATCTTCATCTATCTATCTATTTCTCTCTCTCTCTCTCTCTCTCTCTCTCTCTCTATATATATATATATATATATATATATATATATATATATATATATATATATATATATATATATATATATATATATATATAGGAAATGAGGGGCTCCGCGAAATAAGACAGAAAATAAGGGTTGGCAGTCAAGAAAACCTCGGAAAGCAAAGGGGAGGTTGTGGTGGGTCATAGAAAGAGATGAAGAATTTTTTGAGTCGAAAAGAAAGTGATGCCCGCCGGGTGGGAACCGAACCCACGACCTCCAGAATACCGGTCTGGTGCGATAACCACTGCGCTACCGGCGGGGCTGTTTCCCCAGCACTTTATCGGGTATTTATGTTAAGGTCTTTTTGTTTCCTGCACTTGGGGGTGGTAGCCAGCGCCACTCGGACTACTCGGGGTGAAGCGGACCTTCTTTTTAACCCCCGGGCCGTGACTCGAGTGTCTACGACATGTCGAGAGTGGTGGACCAGCGTTGAACCCTCTTAAGCTCCCTTTGGCACCAAGACTGCCAGAACAGAGGCCCTCGCTAAGCATGTAGCGAATCAGAAAATGGGAAATGAGGGGCTCCGTGAAATAAGGCAGAGGTTTTTAAGTGCAATGCACTTCTTAAGCGACCCTGAACCTGCGTCCACCGGCGATGTCCGCATCACATACCCACGTGGGGGATTGGCCAGGAATCTCCTCGTCTTCCTTGGCAACGGGGGGAGATGGGCGCGCGCTGCCTGGCCGCTGACATGGCACATACCCACGTGGGGGATTGGCCAGGAATCGGGCGTGAGAAGGGCTAATGCACCCGCTTAAAGGAGTACTGACACGAAATTTCAAAGCTGAGATCCGCTCTAGCAATCAAGTACAACGACAACACAAATAGGTGTCTGTGAATAAATGCATCTTTCTTTCTTTGTAGCTGTGTGTGTGTGTGTGTGATCTCTCTTTCGCGAACATTACCGAACCGCGCAAATTCAACTCGTGCATTCGCACTTTCACATTCTTCCCCTCGGGGAAATGCGGGGAATTTTTCTTGACTGCCAACCCTTATTTTCTGTCTCCAGCTCACACCGTTACTCATGCGCGCACGCACGCACGCGCACAGCAGCGTTCACAACTTGTCAAGCGGAATTACCCCGAAAAAGCAAATAGCCAGTCATATAGGCAGTTTTCCAACTTTCACTTTGAAGGGAGCGCTGGTAAGAGCATACTTTTCACTCATGTGCTTGTTACGTAATGACCGGAGCGTTACACGCACTGAGAACGCTGCCGCATGGGAGGTTGCGCAGTAAGACCCGAAGATCGACAGCGTAAACCCCGTTAGCCGTTAGTAACACCAGGGCTTACAAGGGGTTAAGTTGCTTTCACTACGAATATTGCTAGTCCTAAGCTAATACAGACAAACTACAGACGGAAGGATTACGCAAGGGTGAGGTGCCTCATCTTCTCGTATGTAATTCCACGTCGGTGTTAGCTTAGCGCCATGAATGCCCCCACTGATAGCACGACCTGTAAGATGCATTCTGCAACGGAAATAGTCCGTTAGACTCGAAGAAGCGTGATATTTACTTGGTCTTAGTATGTCCCGCAAACTGTCCCTTACTCCAGATTAATGAAGAAATGCTGCTACGAACGGGATTTTTGAGCATATTAGCTGCATTATTTTAACACAGGTAACACCACAGTCCCCAGAGACGAGTAGGATTAAAACACAACCGCTGCTCTTTGCAACAAAGAAACTTCTTGTTCTCCTCTAAAACCACGTGTCAAATACGCAGACATGCGGCTGAGAAGGAGGTGAAAGGGTTGCAGAATTCGTAATCTTATATATTTTTCTTATGTCTGGGTGATTGCGCTGGAATAGAATGAGTGGATCAGGAGTAATAGAATCAACCACCCTTTTGTCGAAACGACAACAGTGCCTGAACGCGAAGGTTGTCAAAATCAAGTCCAACACTACACGAACCTACCCAGAAGCGAGCAGACTCCCATCACACCACCTAACTATATATAAATGGTATGAATCGCGCGTTATTTCTTATCGGGACGACTTACTGCGCTGCGATTGTACCCTCTAGTGCTATTGCGATACTGGCATTCCACGACTACTCATGGCTGTGTAATTTTGCACGCACCCATCTCTGAATTCGAACTGCTTCGGCCGTGCCAGAGAGGAGAAATAGGATAGACGGGGATAGACGTCGACTTTATAACGCGAAGGATCCAGGTGGGAGTCCTACCACGGGGAGCGTTTTTTTCTTCATTTCACCCACGATCATCTTCCTCGTCAGAGAAAGTTTGGTTTCCTGCAGTGAGCCTTGGGGTGAACTAAAGACGACATCAGTGGGCGGCTGAAAGCTTTGCTTCAAAAAGCTGCTATGTCGCCTCACATGTACGAGAAAGGTTGCGAAAAATATATTAAAAAAAATCCTGGCCATCACCACTAACGTGAAACCTGTGGAGGGGCGAAGCAGGCAGTGTATAAGTGTATTCTTGGAGCCTCGGCGTTTTTGCCAACGGAGATGAAACCACTGGGAGGTAGAGGTATACAGATTTGCTCTAAGTCTTGTGTCTCTGAAGCACGAAACGTTCCAGTCCGAGGCGTTGGAAAACGAGTGTTCCTGGGTTTTATTACCGTGACTACATGATCCTACGACGACATGAGACGAGAATGGCCTGAGACGCCGGCAGCCCGACTCCATCGGGCCCGGCGCATCGTCAATTTCAATTTTGGGAAATTGGGCTTCGCCCCTAAAAATGAACGTTGGTTATTCTCCTCAGTTCAAAAGGCCTTGCGGCGCCGCTACTCCGGTAACCAGCTGATGAGCCTGCGCTGCTTCTGGAGTCGCGAGCTGGTCAAAACGAATTGAGGCTCCTCGGAAATGGAGAAAGGGGAGGGACAGATGGTTGAATGCGTAGGGACATGAGGTAAGCAGTGGTGGCGGGAACTCGACAGTTCGTGAAGCGTCAAGGACATGTTTATTGCAACATAGCTATTATATTGGAACAAACATGACTGACTTTAGAAGATCAGTGGCTAAGGCGTTGCGCTGCTGAGCACGAGGTCGCGGGTTCGATTCCCGGCCGCGGCGTCCGCTTTTCTGATGGAGGCGAAAAGCAAAAACGCCCGTGTGCACGAGATTTCGGCGCACGTTAAAGATCCCCAGGTAGTCAAAATTAATCCGGAGCCCTCCACTACGGCGCGCCCCATCGCCTGCGTTGCGTCGGTGCGTTAAAACCCTACAATCAATCAATCTGACTTTAGAACAGAATGGCTGCGTGATAGTATGCGCCGCTTTTTTACTCAGCGCCATATTCGGGATTCTTGGACAGAGAGGTCTGGGTGGCGGAAAGGGGGGCGGATACGGCGGGCGAGTGTGGCGGTAGTGGGATGGAATATCGTTGAAGTAGGATTTATAGTATTGAGAGAGCCCGTCGCATCGTCAATTTCCATTTTGTTTTCCACCTGTCAGAAGCGCGAGAAAGAATGCTTCGCGGTAAGTTGCGGGACTGCGAGATTAGGGACGAAAGAGCTATCTAGAGTGCGCAGTCGCACGCTCTCAGAGAGTCCCCAAAAAACAAGCTTCAAAGGGAATGGGAGAGGAATAAATTAACGAACGTTATTTGTAGCGGTAGACACACGGCCAACTCAGCCGCTTGGATCGCGCGCAGTGTACGGGACGATATCTGTGAGTGCTTCGTTAGAAAATCTACTCACCATCAGAAAAATGCTAAGACGATGCCACAGGTCCAACACGTTCCTCTCCTGCGACCTTTCGTAATCCTTTCAGGGCCCGCGGTCCACTCCTGCAGCTAGGAACGGAACCACGCCACAGCACAAACCTTGCAGAGTTTGGCCGTGTCGCACACAGGTCTCACTTCAGATGCCCTGCTAGTATTCGCTGGCGGGGTCAGAGACAGCGTGCCGGGAGTGAACCGGCTTCTGAAGGGTGAGAAAAGGACCTCGTTCCTTTCGTCCTATCACGCACTGGATGCAGTTTGCTTGTTGGCGGTACGAGGATGGCTTCAAGCTCGCTTTCTTGTTGTTTGCTGTCCGGGCCCGCTTCTCACGCTAATAACTGCATTGAAAGTACAAAAAAGAAACAGAATAATAAAGATTAGAAAAAAAGGCTTTCATAAATGCTGATAATTTGTACGCAATAACGGACATATGAAAAATTCGAACCTGCTCGGAACACCTGAGTATTATATTGTAACGAGGAGGAGACAGAGACGACAATGCTGCGTGCGCGGCGCATGGTGTGGCTGGGAGGTGTGATGGCTGACATAATGTAAACATATCGCCTCGCATTAAACCACTGTTCCTGTCAATCATCCCACCGCTACGTAACAATACCGAGAAAAAATTTCACGCATCTCCACGAAGTGAATCATGATGAGTGGGCGAAGCACTGGGGATCGTTCTTACCGTAAATCACCCGTGGCATTGCCCGCTCGCGCGTGTAAATTCAATCCAATCCGATACAGTTGCATTTAATACAATCCAGTCCAATTCAATCCATTCCAATCCAATCTAATCTAATACAATGCTCCTCGCGCATGCGCGACACTGTGTACACGGACGCCAGAGGACAAGCCACTGACAAAGCGAGGTCCTAAGATGCTTCGCCCCTAAAAGGCAGGTGGCGTCATTGCGACGCTGTATTTTTCTCTAGCACTGCGTGGAGATCTGGCCTCTGATAATAATAATAAATAGTAATAATAAATGTTTCTTTTTGTCGTAGAGGTACAAAGTACATTACGGGTCAGCCCATGCCAAAACGTCTTGGGCTGTAGCCGGCAGACACTGTCAGGACGCTATAAATAACAGCAGGAAAAAAAAAGGGAATAAAAGAAAGGCGAGGGAGAAAAGAAACGAGAACCAAAAAAAAAAAGAGAAGAATGATCAGAAGCAGTAAAGCACTGTGTAATGCATACATATAAAAGACAAAACGCAGGGTTACTCAACTTCGGAAAAGTTTTTCCTTAAATACAATTTGAGAGCATGTGTCGATAAAATGGAGTGGATAGCAGCGGGCATATAATTAAATGTATCTGGAACGCATAAATTGAGCACAAAACGTCCAAATCGCGTGTAACATCGGGTATGCGAAACAAAGGGCGACGTCTCAGGGGTGTTGTAGGCACAAAACGAAACAAAAAATCACTATTCCAAAAATGGCGGCAGATAACAGTGTGCAAAAATAATGCATCAAAAGAAGGCAATTGCAAAGCAAAAAACAAGGTAGTATCTTCAGGAATGCTGATATTGTATGCTACATATCGTAGTAGCGTTTCCATAACGCCGTTTGTTTTCATACGCCGAAATGAAAGAACAGTGATAGATATTGTGATTACATATCTCAAGATACTGTAACCAAGTGCATGTACGGTAATCGTACGTACTGTAAAGGGAGGAAGAAACAGCTGTTATAAATAGTACATGATAAGCCCCGGAGTTTCTCACAGAGCATAGATAGGTGACTCTTCCACGTCATATCAGAGTCAACTATAATTCCTAAATACTTTACATTTGGCGATGGTAGAAGAGGAGAGCACTGACAATTATTACATTGAAAAGCCTGAAGAAAAAGAGCCTGAAGAAAAAGAAGTAGATTGTGATCAATTTTCGTGTGTGAATTGATCACCACTACAAATGGTGATGGAGGAGAGTATGAAATGGTTCTCGTCGTCTCGGCGGTCTTGTCGCTTGCGCTCGGCTATTGTCACTACATAAGGGTGCACATTATCGGCACTCTTTTCTCCTATTGTTCCGTGCCGACGCCATGATCATTGGTCAGTTCACTGTTGAGAAATAAAGAAGCGCAGGCAGGGGGCGACAGTAGGAGAAGAGGAAGGGGAGGATCGGAGGTGCGCACTGCCTCGCTGATAGACTCCATCACCGTATCGGAAGCCAGACGCTGGTCCTCTTTCGCTACACATTTTCTGGTGCCGTGAAACCCGGGAACCGGCGCACGAGTGAATCTACGTTCGACGGCGCAGCGGCTCCGAGGCACGCGAGGCTTGGATACCTTCGTACTGCTTTATCCTGGAAGCCTTGCCCTCGGCCGCCGCCCCTTTCGGCTCGTGCCCAAGCCCGCCCTTGTCGCCTTGTTATTCGCAACCCCAGCGTCTTGCTTCATCGACTGGTGCCATGGACGCTCTTCGTATTCGCCGAGATGTCCTGCGAGCGACCATCTCCGGGACCATGACAGTCCTCGACGCCTTGCTGCGGAGTCAGGCAGCAACGGCCCTTGATAGACAAAATGTACTCGACCTCATCTTGCATGACCAGGTGAACCTTCACCAGCTCGACGCCGAAATTCAAGCGAACCTGATGGATGACGAATTCGAAGCGGACATTTTGAACGCGATCGACTACGATGAACGGATCTGCGCCCTGCGAACGCGCGTACGCTTTTCCGCGAGCCAAGACTTGTCCGCAAACCCCGTCCCGCAACCTAGGGCAGCCCTGTTTTCTACCTGCAACGCGACTTCGACCCTCGGCTCGCCTCCCGAGGAGGCGCGGCCGACAGTGTCCACAAAGGTCACGGGTGACATGCCGCCTGCTCGGGCAATGACTGTTGCACGGGTAGAGAAACACGACGACAAAGAGGGCGCTGCGCGTTACAACGATGCTAAAGAAGACCCTGAGGGGCTCAGCCCGCGAGATCGGCTCCTGCGACCACCCAACCCTAGTGTTGCCGAGATTTCCGAGTTGGAGAAATCTGAGGGAGCCTGCCGAGACCTCGCCGTCGCTGACACGACCATCGTTTCCGAGACGTCTGACCGGCCTTGCCGCAGCGCTGGCGTCGCCGACACAGCTCTCACGTCAGAGACGTCGCTACAGCCTTTCCGCAACCCTCGCATCGACGACTTGACTGCCGCTCGGGAGACGTCTGACCCGTCATGCCACGGCCTTAGCGTCGATGATGCGACTGTTGTTTTGGAGACGTCCGAGCGTCCCTGTTGCGACCCTGTTGCACCTCTCGCTTCGCAAGCAGTTCAGCAACCCGGTTTCGAGTCGAAGATATTTTCATTGTGTTCAGCAACAAAAACGCCGTTCGTGAAGAAGATTGACTCGCATCTGGGTATAACGAAGCGCCGGCTCCTCCGACGCTCCGTGAACAAGTTTCAACGCCGGAAGCGAGCTTCGGCTGCGCTAGTCCAGGCCCGGTGGGGAGGCAGCCTGAACAAAAGCTTCGATGGTGACTACCCCTTCTTCAACAAGAGCAAGTCGATGCTGGACGCCCCTTTCTATATTGTTTATAGTTCCGAAGAGAGCGAAGTACCGTGGTTCGCCGAGAAACCGGGTGTGCTTCTGGAACCCACCGATTACTTCACGGAACGCCTATCAGACGTGGGCGCAACGACAGTGCCACTACGCTCGCGGCATGATCTCTGCAAATTTGACCGACCGCCGCAGCTGTTCCCATTCGATCCCGGTGGCCGCCTTGACAAAGCTGTTTACAGAAATCGACGGCACCGAGATGCCCAGCCAATGCTCCACTGGATCCCCTAGCCAGCCTGCAAGCATCGCTGCTGTCAGATCATGCGCCACTATGGAAGTCGAAAAACTGGTCGTAGTGAGGCCCAGACTTCTCCAGTTCCCGTGCTGCTGCCAGCTAGCTCCCAACCAACTTGGCGGCGGCGGGAGTGTGTTGAGAAATAAAGAAGCGCAGGCAGGGGGCGACAGTAGGAGAAGAGGAAGGGGAGGATCGGAGGTGCGCACTGCCTAGCCAATCGACTCCATCATCGTATCGGAAGCCAGACGCTGGTCCTCTTTCGCTACACATTTTTCACATTACTAGACGTTTGTTTACAGTGGGATGGTTCATGCGCGTTTTAGTGTTTAAGTGGGTCAACACTGGTAGGCTTGACTTGTGCTCCCTGCTCCTCGGACGCGCCCGACTGACGTCGTTCCGAATGCGAATCAAAGGTAACGCGTGTAACAGCATTTGAGCAGCAGAAGTGGCTCCGCTTGTCTGCCGGCCAATGCTGGGTCCTGCCTAGACTGACTCATGCGCTCGGTGTCTTGGGGAAGAACTGCAATGTTTAGTGAAACTAGTCCTGCCTAGCCTTCAAGGATAATCTGCAAACATAATCTTTACCAGGAACACATGGTGGGGGGTTCCATTGTTCAGAGGCCCCTTATCATCCGTAATGCGATTTCAATGCTTGTTTTGTGGTTTCTTTAAACGAATTACGAGCTCTATACTGTATGCCTGATTAGTCTCACGTATGTGCTCGGCCTTTTAGGCCTTGGAGCCTTGGCGTTTTTTCCCACAGAGATATTTTTGCCCATGGCGATGAAACCGTTAGGGGATGAGATATAAAGCTGTGCTGTAAAAATAATGTAAAAGTGGGGCTAGTGGCATGATGAGTGGCAGACAGTTTCAAGTTTCAAGTTTCAAGTTTTATTTCCAACATTACAGTGTTGGGGGTCCACCAGGCGTAAAGGCGGTCAGCGACCACTTGAGGGGTGCCTGGCAGCCCGTAAACATAGCAGCTGTTTGGCAACGGAAAAAAGCATACACACGCTAGTATATACGTGATTGATTGATTGATTGATTGATTGATTGATTGATTGATTGGTTGTAGGGTTTAACGCGCCGACGCAACGCAGGCGATAAGGCGCGCCGTAGTGGAGGGCTCCGGATTAATTTTGACCACCTGGGGATCTTTAACGTGCGCCGAAATCTCGTACACATGGGCGTTTTTGCTTTTCGCCTCCATCAGAAAAGCGGCCGCCGCGGCCGGGAATCGAACCGGTGACCTCGTCCTCAGCAGCGCAACGCCTTAGCCACTGAGCCACCGCGGCGGGTCTAGTATATACGTGTAATTAACAGATGTATATACATGTAAAAACACACCTTTACATGAACAACAATGTATAAGTGTACACACTCTTACGCATGTTCCTAGATAATATTAATCATGACATACATTAAGTAGCGATAGAAAAAAATGCATAGACACAATAAACACAATTCTGAAATATAACAGAACCGGCTATACCTTATCCAAGGCATGTGAAACTTCACTGTGTGAAACAAAAAGAAAGCAAAACAAACAATAAAAGCCAACACAAGTGCACAAAAGTAGGACTAAATTAGTTACTGCTGCATCATGACTCCATACAAGAAAAAAAGCCTAGTTTTCACAGTTTCTACAGCTACAAAAATAATGTATATCACTGATACAGTAGTCATCCCCATGCCTTAAACCAGTACGGTTGTTTATGTATGAATGAAATCAGAAGTTTTGTATGCACAAGAAATAAATGAAAGACGCCGCCAACAAATAGCTATCTGGCCACAAAATATTTACGCAGATTCATCTTCGCACATTTGCTGTAGTCGATACCATCTTTTCGAATTTTTTTAAGGACGGAGGGCAATGAATATTGCAAGGACTGTAGAAGATACACGGTGCGCCGAAGAGGAACGAGCTACCTATCACCGCTGCGTGTGTGAGAGTCGCTTGTTTGAAGAGTAATACTTGAAGCTGTTGTAGCGAAGTTTGTGAACTTGTCGTTCGAAAACATATACGAATTAAGAAGACGGAAATCATAGAAATTTCTCGCGCTAACTATTTCATATCGGGAAAACAGCGGTGCACTAGGGTCTCTGAAAGGGACATTTAAAATAAATTGAAGTGCTCTCTTTTGCAGGCGTAATATTAAATATAGGTTAGAGTTCGCTTTTAGAGTTCACTTTTATTGTAAGAAATAAAACAGAAAAAATGAGAGAAATGCTTCCCCATTAAAAAGCGTGCTAACTTTCCACGCGACGCTTTATGGGCAACGACGAAACAGCGGCAGAAAAATTGCAGCAAAGCAGCGCATTTATGACACTGGGTTCTACGGAGTGGTCGATGATCTTCGCGGCTATTGCACGGGTCACTTGCATCAGATCTCGACTCGGGAAACAAATAAATGTAGAGAGAGAGAAAACAAGGGAGAGGGAGAACGATCTTTAGTTAAGTCTAGTCATGTTAGCCGGGATAAAACGCCGAACTTTCTACGCCATTTGATGACGTAAAGAAGATGACGGCGATGATGTTGAGGAACCTGATGCGCACAGAGACGCTGATTTATTTACAGAGACTCGTCTAGAGCTCTGTGTTGCAGGCACTCAGTCAGAGATTTTGTAGCCCATAAAGCGCTTAGGACATGCCGATGGTCATAAGACGTCCGTTAGTTGAATGCACGGAAAGCGGCAGTCCCAAAGACACTGCGAGGTACACTCTTTGCGCACTAAATCGAGCACATTCACAGAGCGGGGGCTGGAGGGTTTTTCGCACATCGCAGTGTGGGCAGAGTGGCGTCGTAGTTCATTTAATCTGAAAGAAGAAGTTCCGCGTGTATGCCGAAATGAAAACGTTATATAACGAAGCACAGCAAACTGCGAACCGCTTGACGGTGTAAATAATTAAGAAAAAAAAACTTGGCTGATTCATCCGTCATAGGAATTGGTGAAAGACGAAAGTGAAATGTGCAGCGAAATCTGAAGTTGAGTATGATTTGCGGGTCGGCGGCTGTATTGTGGGTGCACTTGGCGAGCGACGTCCTGCGGCCGGGTCGCTTCGGCAAACGTGTACTGGCGTCATTTCGAAATCTTGGTGTATACCGGCATAAAACACTTTCGTGTTAAAATATAAAACCTGAAAACGAACAACCCTAATTTTAACGTAATCTTTAGTACTAAGGGTTGCTTCCCCGCAAGAAGACGCTATGTGGGGGGTCCACCCTTTACAGGCCGTTTGCTCTGTTGTACTGACGTCATTTCTGTGACGGATATAACGTCAGCGAAATCTTTGTGTATCCGGGAACAAAACACTTTCGTGTTAAAAAAAGCCGCGCTTCTGCTCGCGTCGTTGGAAATATCGTCGAAAGGCGATACCCTTCTGTCGCCCATGTCACGTAACTGCCTCTCCTGCCACCTCCGCACATCTCTCATGGTGTTCCCCTCTTGTTTCGGTCAGCCGACTGAATGATTGCGGAGTTCAATTTTGCCGCGTACGCACTATTGGCGCGCTGTCTGTTGAGCCTGTCGCTACTTAGCGCTCGAGCCACGAGCGAGAGGCTTGGCTTACAGCCTTGTTTGTATTTTGTCATTAAAAATTGGTTTCAACGCATTTTTAAAATCTTCTCTCGCAAAATAAAGAATACACTGAAATTTACTTACATTAACGCTGCAAACATCAATTACGTATTTATGTTCTTCCTTAAATAGGCCTAATATTATCTTTTTGCTGAACAATGTGGACAAATATGGAGCATCTTTCGAGATTTATTAGACTGAAAATGTTAAGCGTAAATAAACGGCTCACTTGTGAATTCTTTCAAATTTAATCGGGCGGCTGAATCGAGGGACAGGCAGACAGCGATAGACATACAGACAGAGAGACAGACAGATCAAACTTTTCGCGTTTAAGTAGTCCAATAAAGACTATAGTCTTTAAAAATAGCCCTAGTGGAGGGGGAATGGAACGCACAGTATAATGACAAGGAATTGCCTGCGGTGAAGATTGGTCCAGTATACCAGTCTTCACCGAGAGTACGTCTTAGCATGCCAGCGTTAACATTTGCCGCGCAATCTCCCTGTCACCTCGGTGCGGCACACGACAGTGGATGCGGCCGTGCCAAAACAGGTCCACTATCTTCGAAGGAAACTCTGCCACAACACGGCCGTGTCAGAAGCGGCTAACGCCAGCTTGAGCGCCTGTCTGAAGAACGTCGTCTGCAATGAAATCGGTGACATATTTCAATTTTACAGCTGGCGTCTGAAACATGCGTGCACTTGAAGTCTGTTCCAACATCAGACAACGTATTCTCGTCATTGTGTGCGCTGTATTCGCCCGTGGGCTGTCGTCTAATGGTGGGTTGAGTGGCGAAAGCCATAAATCTTTGCGTTTTATGGATCTCGTCAGGTACAAAAAATCGTGGTGAGATTCGAATTTTTTTTTTTTTGAAAAACTAGTGCACTTCTATTCTGTGAAGATAGATGACATGCGAGCTCGAAGCGGCTGACGGAGTGCACGAAAAAAACCACGTTTGTTTGTAATGTGCGATTGAGCATACCTCCTAGCCGTGGAATTCAGCCGTATTTTATCTTGAGGGGGGCAAACCCATTGCAGCGCCGTTATAATTATATTATAACAAAATTCCACAGCATCACAGGGATAAAACGAAGAAATCTCTTTTCTTTTCAATGAGTGTACTAAATAAAACACCCGAACAGTCATTTACGCCTCGCGCTAGAACGCTTCGAGCTTCAAGCGCCAAGGCGCCAAGAATACACTTACACACTTCATGCCTCGCCCCTCCCTAGGTTTCACGTTGGTGGATATGGCCCGGGATTTTGTTGATGCAACCATTTACCTGGTACAGAAGTCCTTGTATCGACAAGAGAGTGGAATTCTCAATTGTTTACAACTCCTCCATTAGCATACTAATTGTGGCAAGAAAATTACGGTCGGCCTAATGGTAGAGTCGTCTTAGCCGGAAATTTCAGTGTGATGTTACCTACCCTTAGAATCTGCATTATACTGAGAGTATGGAACATTGGCTAGAAAGTTTGCTGTCCCGGAAAGCGTATTGGGGTGCGGGCGCCGTACACGGTTGAAACATCGAGAGGTACCGGCATACAACTTCGCTGTAAAAATATACACCGCAATGAGGCTCTGAAATGGTTCCACTCTGCATAAATGGGTTTTTGGGGACGACACTTGCGCAAGTTTTGTTTGCTGAAAATACAAACCAGCTTCCTAAGCGAAAAAACAAGGCACTCGCGCAATCACGGCAAGTTTGTTAAGAGCTCATTTGCTGGCGTCCCACCGCGACGCGCCGACGGCCCATCTGTCATGCAAATGACTCGATGCCGTCGGTTCCGAAACACCGTCTCGTCCGAAGCGAATCACGGCTTCCGTGTTCGAAAAGGCGCTTAGCAACTGCCAGGAGCCCGTAAATATCCCCAGGGATTATTGCTTCAGCCGCTCCGAGTGCGGCGCGCGCCGCGACCAGGTGCGTGATTTGATTAATAGGCTGGGAGACTGCGCTTGCAGGCGTAAACTTGAAAGCGCGGGTGGCAAGATGGTTTTTGGTGGAGAAACGGGGCGAATGCACGTTGCGTTCTCAGTCCTTTCACTGGAGATGCAGAGACCGACTTATTCAGAACAATAAATGATCTGTAGTTCGTTTAGCTTTTATAGGGAGCAAAGAAGGGTTGCTTTTTTTATCAGATTCTTTACAGGACCCCCGCAACGCTTCTTTTTCAGGAAATATCAGGCTTTACGTCATTTCTTCGTGTAATGCAGACATATACGAAAAAAAAAATAACATCGGTGCAAGAGTTAACAAGAGTTATTCAATTTTTAAAATTAAAAATATAAGCAAATTCAAGCCTGCTCTCTCTCTCTCTCTCTCTCTCTCTCTCTCTCTCTCTCTCTCTCTCTCTCTCTCTCTCTCTCTCTCTCTCTCTCTCTCTCTCTCTCTCTCTCTCTCTCTCTCTCTCTCTCTCTCTCTCTCTCTCTCTCTCTCTCTCTCTCTCTCTCTCTCTCTCTCTCTCTCTCTCTCTCTCTCTCTCTCTCTCGAAAACCAGGGCACTGCTGCTCGCTTCCCACTCTCCCCGACGACGCTACATCACGGGACCAATGAAGCATAGAGTTTCTTAGTAAGTATACTAGAGAGGAAACTGCACTTGGGAATGCATCCCGTCTTGGGGTGGGGGGGGGGGGGGGGGGATTCTTAAGCGGTTTTTGGGATTCGCTTTCTTCACTATGGATTAACACGTCTACGAGTTATGAGGTAGCCGAAATCCTCCCTGTTCTGTAGTAGCCGTGAGCCGTGGAAACTCCGTGTTCGGTGAAAGAGCAGGCAGTGCGTTATTGTATGTGACGTTGGTCACGCCTGAGTCGAAGAAACGTACGACTGAGCGGGGAATATACCACTGCGAGACTTCTAGCTGAAGAAAAAAAGTAACCAAACATACTTTGAACAGGACAAGGTACGGCAGATAAGGGTGCCTGCATCCAGCCTATCTTGCTTTCGTGCACGACTGTTTAACGCCACGTTTTCTTTTTTCTTTAAGTATGAAACAACTCGCTCAGCAACACGTTTTGTTAAACTTTAGCTGACGCTCGGAGCACCGGTTCATCACGAAGACGACGGTTTCATAGGCATGCTCAAACATTTGCAAGCTCTTTAAACAACTTATTTTTCGAAATAATGGTGAAATTATTAAAATAAGAGTCTCTAATGAGTTTCCGCCACAATATTAACATTGTTGTTAACAACCATCCTGGTCTGTTGAATAGTAGGCATGGCCGTTCCTGCAAAAATAGATTATTTCTTATTTGCTTAGCGCTAAAACAACCAGTTTTATTTTCCACTTATATCATAACACACCATACTTCGTGTTTTTGTGGCACTCTGTTCGAATATACTGCCGCTAAAACGTTTCATCCAAGCCAATGACGAAAATACGATGAGCGCATGGCATAATTGCCGTCCATGACGACACAGATGGCCTTGATATGAGCCGCATAACCGCTAACGCCAGACTCCTCTCGAGTGAGTGAGTGACAGAGAGAGAGAGAGAGAGAGAGAGAGAGAGAGAGAGAGAGAGAGAGAGAGAGAGAGAGAGAGAGAGAGAGAGAGAGAGAGAGGGGGGGAAACTTTATTGAAATTAAAACACAGAAAGGTCGGCCTGATGGTAGTATATCTGGCCAGCTATTCTGTGTGCGGAAAGGGGAAGGGGAAGAAAGAGCGAGTGTACATGGTAAGAAGCTCTATTCAATGAAGGCAGTGAAAAATGTGGCGTTCCGAAAGTTGTAAGCCCACGGTTGCCGGATTTGGGACACTTCCTTCCGCGCTTCTTGACGGCATCTCTCGGCTGTACCGTGCCCATGTCTCTGCTTAAGCAACCGGCGGCCACAAAGACAAAATCAGTGCCCTTTATTATGCAATGGAATTGTGCTGGGCTTACCTGTCGATTGGCTGAGCTAAATCTACTCCTCAAAGAGTCACCGATACCGATATTAGCTTTGACGGAAGCCGGATTATTAGGGAAAAGATCACTTCCCGGTTACGTTCCCCATAAAAATCCCAGCCTTCCCACTTTTCCACATGGGAGCGCCGCTTTGTATGTTCGACGTGAGGTTCCCCACGCTGTAATATCTGTTCGGGACCTTTGCTCAGACGTCGCCGAAGTTGTGGCTGTGAGCTTGCAAATAGGCTCCAAGAAATTGAGCATTGCATCCGTTTACCTCCCACCACGGAAAAAGGTAGATGTGAAGTTGTTCATGGAGCAACTCTGCGACCGTTGCCCAGCCCCGCGTATTATATGTGGAGATTTTAATGCGCACCATCCGCTGTGGGGTGATAAAGCGACAGATGCTCGAGGAAAATATCTTGCAGACGCCATTGATAGGCTGGACCTCTGTGTTGCAAATGATGGCACTCCAACATTCTTCAGGCCTCCTAGTGCTACCAGTGCCATTGACTTAACCCCTATTTCCACTGATATTCATTTAGGGTGTAGAGTGGCGCCAGACCGAATGGGTAGTGATCATTACCCTATCTTTATTGACGCAGCAGGATACCGTCTACGGGTCTCTAAGATTGTCCAGGTTGTCAACTGGGACAAGTACCGATCGGAATTAGAAGTGGCTTCTGGCAACGTATTAGACACCATGACAGCAAGCAAGGAAGCAGCGACCACGCTGCTCAAGATACCTAGGCACTTCCCGGTCCCTGACTTAAAGCTTAAAAACCTCTGTGCGGCACGAAGAAGGGCGGAGCGTCAGCTTACGCGGAAGAAAGATTTGGCATCGAAGACGACTTTCAATAGGTTAAATTCAGCCATTCGGCGATACACAAACAAACTCTGGCGAAACCAATGGGCGGCGTTTTGCGCAACATTAAGTGTATTTACTCCATCGCCACGTATCTGGGGAGTGGTGAACTCCCTTCTTGGGAAAACTCGCCCTGCCAAGCCATTTCTGGCAATGGCTCTAATCAAAGGCAAGACTTTACCATCTCTGGCTGAGGAGTTTGCTGACGTGTACGCATCTTCGACTTCACCATGCGTAACAGACGTGTCACTGCAATTACGCAGTAGTGCATCAACGGCTTGCGCTTACTCTTCAGTTTCAGCACTGGATACCCCATTCACGCTGAGGGAGCTTCAAACAGCCCTCGCTAACTTACGCAAACGGTGTGCAGCTGGCCCTGATGGCATCACGAACCAAATGCTACTTAACTTGCCATTGGAGTTCCAGCATAGTCTCCTAGATTTTTTTAACCATATTTGGACGACAGGCGACATTTCGTCATCGTGGAAGCTGGCCTGGGTGGTACCGCTGCCTAAACCTAACAAAGATACAGCAGATCTCTCATCATACAGGCCGGTGTCGCTTACTTCTTGTGTCTCAACGGTCATGGAAAAGCTAGTCTGTGCCAGACTGATGTGGGGGCTAGAGCATCGGAAAAAGCTTCCTGCCTGCATGACTGGCTTCCGCCAGCGGCTGAGCGCCCAAGACAGTGTATTGGATTTGGTCAGCCACTTGGAACATAATAGAGCTTATGGCTTGTCCACCGTTGCGGTGTTTCTTGATGTGGCTAAGGCATACGACTCTGTCTTGCCAAGTGCTATTTTGAGTCATCTGCAAGAAATGGGGGTGACAGGACACCTACTCCGCTTCATTCGAGTCTTCTTGACCGACCGCTTCATGCAGGTGCGGATAGAGAATGTTTTTAGTTAAAAAAAAACTGTAGTACGAGGCGTACCACAGGGCAGTGTTCTGTCGCCCATTCTCTTCAATGTAGCCATGTCTGCCCTGCCTTCTACGCTGAAGAGTCATCGGTCAAAAGCTCGTCTGTCAATATACGGATGACATCTGCATCTGGCTCACCGGATACCAGACAAAGCGATTGCGTGTAATAGCACAACATGCTGTTTCATCTGTTCAAGCGTATCTTTCAACAGTAGGGCTCACTATATCAAAGGAGAAATAGTGTTTTGTTCTATTTCCTGGTGTACGACGCCGGTCTGCGCGTCTCAGGATAGAACTGAATGGCATCCCCATCCGCCAAGCTAATCATGTTCGATTTCCAGGAATTGTTCTCGACCATAGGTTGAATTGGCGAAAGGCCGTCGACTCTATGGTTTCCTCTGTGGCGCCCAGACTTAATGTACTGCGGAGAATTGCCGGTGTGACGTGGGGAAATCACCCAGCCTCTATGGTCAAGTTGCCCGAAGCCTTGATCTTGAACCGCATGCTTTATCAGCTGCCTCTCATATCGCCTTCAGAGACACAATACGAGCGGTTGGAATCCTTGCACAGGAAAGGGCTTAGGCTGTCTCTAGGCGTCCCTCAAGCAGCTGGAAACAATAAGATCCTCCATGAGGCGCAGTCAACACCCCTTCGTCTTCAGGCGTCTCAACGTTTGCTTCTGCAAGTGCTGCGCCTCGGAGAAACAAGTGCTGGCTTAGCATTACTGCGGCATCTACGATTAAGGGTAGAGTCTCGTGCTCATGCAACACTAAACACTCTTGGAGTGCTGTGTCCCAAATGGCCTGGGAAAAGGGCTACTTTGGACCCGCCTTGGTCCCACGAGAGTGTGGATTGTGCATTGACCATCCCTCATATGCGCTCGAAGCGTTGTACACCTATTGCTGAAGCACGATCGCTGGTGCTGGAGCATTTGGAACGGGAATACGAGGACTCTCTGCACATATACACCGATGGATCGGTTGACGCAAAAAGTGGGGTGTGCGCGGCGGCTTTTTTCATACCCAGTTTGAATATTTCGTGGGCTGCCAGGGTGACGCCTTTGGTTTCATCTACAGCGAGTGAGTGTGTTGCCATAGAAGCTGCGTTGCGCCAACTGTCATCGTTTGGAAGGCAAAAAGTCACAATATTCAGCGATTCAAAGTCAGCCCTTCACCTATTGCAGCGGGGTATACCTGTTGAAAAGACCTGTCAGCGATCCCTACTTCTACTAAAGCGGCTTAAGCATGAAGGCTTCACCGTGCAATTCCAGTGGATCCCGTCGCACGTTGGTGTAGCGGGAAACGAACATGCTGACAGCTTAGCCAAGGACGCCTTATCTTCTACAAGGACGGTGCAAACGCGGTGCGATTTCCAACGCATACAGAAACAGACCGTTCGCGAGCACTTTAGGCAGCTGTGGCGACCAGTACATCAACCAGTCGTGACGAAGGGCCTGCAAAGAGCCGAAGCCTGTCTGCTCCACCGCGTAAGAACAGACTCAGCCCGTACACCAGCTTGGCTACATAAAATCAACATTGTTTCATCCCCTTTGTGCCCCTCGTGCAGTGTGACTGGTGACATTGATCACTTCGTTATGAACTGCTCCAAAACCAACCCTGAGCGGACGAACTTTTTTCGTGATCTCCAGAAGTTAGGAGTGCCCCATGCTACATAGGAGGACATTATTTTTCCTAGGGACCACTGGATTGTGCGAAGAGATGTGTCTCATCTCCTACTCGGATTTTGCAGTCCACAGGACTAAGTGAGGTGTGGTGACATTGCGTGTCTGTTATTTTAGGACTAAGTGATGTGTTATGACTTTGAGAGATTTGATATGGTATTGGGGAAGGAAGGCTTTGAAAGAAATGAAAGGGGGCAAAGCACCTGGTGAGGATCAGATAACAGCAGACCTCTTGAAGGATGGCGGAGAAATTGTACTCGAAAAACTGGCAAACCTGTATACGCAATGCCTAATGACCGCAATGGTGCCGGAATCTTGGAAGAACGCGAACATCATCCTAATCCATATGAAAGGCGACATGAAGGACTTGAAAAATTACAGGCCGATCAGCTTACTGTCAGTCGTCTACAAGGTATTTACCAAGGTAATCGCTAACCGAATCTCTGCAACCTTAGATTTCAGTCAACCTAAAGAACAAGCAGGGTTCCGTAAAGGTTATTCAACAATGGACCATATTCACACGATCAATCAGGTGATAGAGAAGTGCGCTGAGTATACTGAACCCCTATATATAGCCTTCATAGATTATGAGAAAGCATTTGACTCGGTCGAAACCCTAGCAGTCATTCAGGCATTACGGAACCAGGGGGTAGATGATCATTATGTAAGAATACTAGAGGATATCTACAGTGGGTCTACAGCTATTATCATCCTCCATAGGGAGAGCAGTAAAATACCGATAAGGAAGGGTGTCAGACAAGGAGACACAATCTCTCCAATGTTATTCACAGCATGCTTACAAGAAGTATTCAGAACGTTGGATTTGGAACAGGTGGGAGTAAGGGTTAATGGAGAATACCTCAGTAACCTCAGATTTGCTGATGACGTTGCATTGCTAAGTAACTCGGGGGACGAATTGCAAAGCATGCTTTGCGCACTGGGCGAACAGAGTAGAACCGTGGGCCTGAAAATTAATATGCAGAAAACTAAAGTAATGATCAATAACCTCGGGACAGCACGGCAGTTTGAGATATGTGGCGAGGCAGTGAAACTGGTAAGCGAATATATCTACTTAGGCCAAGTTGTGACCCCAGATCCCAACCATGAGGCAGAGATAATTAGAAGTATGAGAATGGGGTGGGGTGCATATGGCAGACATTCTCAGATAATGAATAGCAGCCTACCATTGTCGCTGAAGAAGAAAGTGTATGACAGCTGCATCTTACCGGTACTCACCTACGGGGCAGAAACCTGGAGGCTCACTAAGAGGGTTCAACTTAAATTGAGAACGACTCAGCGGGCAACGGAGCGGAAAATGATAGGTGTAACATTAAGGGACAAGAAGAGAGCGGAGTGGGTCAGAGAGCAAACTGGTGTTAAATACATATTAGTAGAAATTAAGAAGAAGAAATGGACGTGGGCAGGGCATGTAATGCGAAGGCAAGATAACCTCTGGTCATTAAGAGTAACAGAGTGGATCCCTGGGGAAGGCAAGCGTTGCAGGGGGCGGCAGAAAGTTAGATGGACAGATGAGTGCGGGGATAAATTGGTCACAGTTGGCACAGGACCGAGGTAACTGGAGAATAATGGGAGAGGCCTTTGCCCTGCAGTGGGCGTAGATAGGCTGGTGATGATGATGATGATGATGATGATGATGATGATGATGATGATGAGGCGGAGCAATTGCCGGCAGCTATGCAAGGCTAAGTCCGCCTTATTCAACAATACTTACTACTACTACTACTACTACTACAAGTAGGAGAAGACGGAGACGCACGTCGAAGTGAGCTGCTCGTCGCTGCGTTGATGTGTGTTGCCAGGCTTTTCTTTTCTCGACTCTACCACACTCTTGAGGCTATTTTTGGTTAACTTGGTAGATGTTCGTAACAAGACCTACCTTGAAGTTATGCCCCAGTGATTCAAAGTGGGAAGTGTGCGCTGCCTTGCTACTGAGGCTTGAAGTGAACTCCACTTGTGGGTTCACAGAAAGGCGGCAAACAGTCGCATACCCTTGTAACAAAAAAAAGCTTGTGATGCTCACAGACAGACAAAAAAGAAAACAAAGAATGATCTGAGGGGTCGAACTACCGACCTTCAAAACAAATCTCCTGTGTGTTGTACAATGAATGTCTCCGTGTGTTTTTTCTCTTTTGTTAGGAATTCTGGCAGGAATAACGTTTGTTAATCACTAACCAATCTTGCATATTATCCTCGTTAGGTTAATACTACAAGAAATTTAGGCTAATACTACAATAAATTTATCTCCGTCTCTTAACCCATAAAAAGCAATCGCGCAGTGGCGAACTCCTCGACGCAGGTCTAGTTAGTCATAAAAGTAATGCACACTTGAATTACAGTTTGTGTCTGCTAACAGTTTTCCACCGAATATAGGACGGTTGAATTTGTCTCATGGCATCCGATTGCTGCAAGAGAAAAAAATGGCTGCGGCTTAGCTCGGCTAACGCTGGATATGCAAGGCGAAAGCTTGGCTTGGCCTGGATACGTCATGGTTTCACTTTGATTTAGCTGTTATTATTTCACTATTCGTTCAAAGCTTGCTTTTGTCTACGGTTGTGGTCCCGTGCCAGGCATTTCGCGAGACAAACGGCTTATTGTTCTAAGTCTCCGACGCTAGCTTGGCGCGCCTGGCATTCCGGACCGGCTAGAGTGAAGCAGCTCGCCGGGCGATATCCGTGGAGTGTCCTGACGCCGCTTGCCGACTACCGCTTAAATCCTCCCGCTACAGCATAATGATCAGAGAAGACAGCCCGGCCTCCGTCTCATCCATTGCCAAGCTGGGTCGCCACCGGCGGCGGCGGCAGTTAGCGCACGCAGCCTTCGGCGGAACTAGGCCCGGCGGGTCACGTGATGCTTTGCCAAGGCTACGGCGCAGCTGCGGTCAAATGAAGGTCAAGTTCCCCGCGGCGGCGAAACCACTCGACGAGATCAGCAAAGCTTTGCTTTAAAGGGACCCTGTAACACTCTTTGAGCAGTACAAGTAAACCTGCGCGACGTTTAGATTACACTGCCAGGAATACGTGAGCCTAATATTACACTTGCACGTGAAGCGGTGAGCGCGCAAATCGATGTGAAAGACGAGGAAAAACAAACCGCTCTCTCTTCAGTTGTCCTCATTATGCATGGCCTAAGGGACGTCACATAGGTCATGGCTGCCCGATCGGCAGTCACTGGTCAACTTCGCGGCTAGATTCTCCCATTTCCGTCGTCGTCATCGCTGTGTACGAACCTCTTCTATGCCTGAACCTGTAGGCACAGTTTTGCCGTTTATTTTGTGTTTTGAGTGCGCGCGGAGTTTGAGTGATGAGCTCAATACTTCCCTTTCAACGGAACCACTCGACTACAAACGTTTATTGCTTCAAAAACGCCCTACCAGCCCCAGCGCTCACTTGCGAGCAGGCACCCATGCCTGCTTTTTTGTGGCACCAGACCGGAAATAGGCGTTGCAGAGAAAAGGAGAAAACTACCCGGCATGTGATATATCGAAGGCCGCCGAAGAGAACGCCGCGAGCCGCCCCCCTCTCCGGGAGAGAGGGCGCAGCTTTCGTAGCCTTGTCCGCGCTCGAGTTGAGAGGGAACGATTATGCGCGATTTATCATCGCGCGTAGTTTCGTTAATTGTGAATGGATTTTCATAATTCTTGCGGGAGGAGATTTCTGGGACAATAGACTTTATCCCAAAATACAGTACTAGTAGTCGATGGCAAGTGTTGCAGGGTCCCTTTAAAAGGTGTGAATGTCTTTCTGTGAACGGAGCCACGCTTCCCAGTGCGAAAGCAAGTCCCCTAACGTCGAGACGCTCAGTGCGGATTGTTAAACCCCGAAGCAGCAGTTCACTTAGCGATGCTTGCTGGCTACACTACTTCTGACGTCGACGCTCATATCTGCGGAGGATAGACATCGTCATGTTGAACGCGGACGGACGATTTGGCATGCATTTTAGCGAACCGTGCGGATGCCGGGTGATGCAGAGAGCGGTTCATCGTAACACGTATTGAAAGGGCACACAAGCGCTCGAAGCTGGCAGTAGTGTCTCCCTTTATTGTTACTGTCCGCGGTTATGTTGTTATGCTTCCTTTAAGGAAATATTGTTTTACGACCAAAATCAGCGTTTAGGGTCGCTTGCTCGATACAATGACGCAAAATATTGCAAGCTCAGCCGATCGTAGGGTGGGTATGGTCCTTCGTTTCGGCGTCATGCTCAGAGGCTTGGGGTGTGACGTATGCAGTGCCGCATTTGCTTGTATTTTTCGACATAAAAATTTAATAACATTCTTATTTCCGCATCAATATTCTTTTGCGTCCGTAAGTGAACGACACGAAGACCAAACGTTGGTCCCGAAAAGTGTCTGTAAAAAAGAGTTGCAGGGTCCTTTAGGGCGAAATCCGTAGATCTTTGTGTTTCAAGCGCGCGCGTTGTTAGGTGCAAAAAAAATCTTAGGAGCAAAAATATTGGCTGACTATTACTATAATCCCTAACGCGAAGTTTGAGCGCAGTGTGAACTGCAGTCTGCGCCCTCTCCCCCGCGTCCTGCTCGCCTTCTCTGCGCTCGCAACACCCTCTCTTGCCGCGTTCGGTTCGGGCGCACAACAGGTGGGGACGTGCGCAACACCCTCTCTCGCCGCGTTGGGTTCGCGCTGAGCAACAGCCGGTTCGCGCGCAAGAACAGGTGGGGGCGCTCGCATCGCGCTCTCTCGCCGTGGTCGGTCCGCGCTTAAACCACATATGTCGTTCGTGCGCTCTCCGGTCGCTAACATCTGTGGCGTGATCGTGACGTCAACATCACGCGTTCGTGTGGTGGCGCGATTTCGGCGCTATAACACTCTCTCGCGAGGGGCATTGGATTGGATTCGATGATTGGATTGGCTTGGATTGGCTAGGCTTGGATTAGATTGGTTTGTATTTGGATTGGATTAAAGCGGATTGTGTTGGATTGTGTTGCGTCATAGCCGCTCCACGTTGCGTCATAGCCGCGGCAGGGGGTTCACGGCACGTTTCACGTTTCACCATCGTCTTCATCGACAATGTCTACGCTGGAAGACAACAATTACAACAACAACAACCAATACGTAATACATACGACTTGCAGGCACGCCCCCCGCGGAAATGCTCTGCGTTTGATCGTGCCCCTCGTGAGGGGGATGTTTTTAGGGGCGAAGCTCCTAAAGCCATGGGTCTGTTTCTGCAGTTGATGAAGTATTTAATTTCGCAAAAGTCAAGCATGTTTGATTTTTTTATAAAGAATACTGCAAATATCACTTCTGTATTGATTTGTTGTCTCATATTTGCGTAATGTCTTGTTCTTCTTCAACAATGTTGACAAGTATGAACATTACACCGGACATAGACGGGTGGATTTAGCTGTGACTATATAAGACTATTGCGCAGTCGTTGTTTTGCTTTGGCCGGGTGGCTGAATCGAGTCACAGACAGACAGACGGACAGACATACAGACAGACCTAAATTTCTGGGTTTAAGTAGCCCAAGAAAGACTATCGTCTTTAAAAGCGACCATGGACGTGACACAGGCACTGCGAGTGCAAATGCTGCCGCGGCTAGACAATTACGCGCGACGCTCGAGAGAGTGGGTGGCAAGACGCGCGCTGGGAGCAGCCGGCCGGTCTGCCTACAGGTCCGCCTACAGATGTGTTCGGCTTAGCACTGCGGCGGATATTCGAGTGCCGCTTTCGTAAGTGGTGCAGATGACAATTTTTAATGCAACCCGCCATCGCATCATTAACTCATTTCTCATATTAGCTGCCATGGTTGGGACCTGAGTCCAATTTCGTGCAGCGGTAACAAGCTATCACTCGAGCTACCTGAGCCACATCGCGGCCGTGGCCGCCGTCTGCACAGCGACCATTCGGCTCGCTGAGTGGGCTTTCCGTGTCTCCGGCGCGTTTTCCCGTCCAATGTAAATAAAAAGTAATAAAATAGAGTGCCTGTAATCGCTGTACAAGTTTGGTCGCGGCCAGCTGCCCGATGAGCCGACAATATCACGGCGCCTCCGCCGCCAATGATCGGGTCGTTCGTTCTCGAGAGCAGAAGCTCCGAGCCGGAGCGGAGCGGCGAGCCGGCGGAAAACGCCGGCAGTGCGGAAGCGGCGAACACAAACTCGTGACGTGTTTGGATGTTGTTTATTTACAAAATATCTAGGGGATGTCGATTGCGCGAGGTCCTCTGCTGGCTGCTCGCTTGCGTTCCACACACTTTAAAATTGATTTTAAATATGTTCTCGGCTGTATTCGCCGCTGCTATTTTGCAGATGTATGTGTGTTCATACCAATCGATCTCCGAAGTGTTCTCGCCTTCAAAATTTTGTGTCACTCCCCTTTAAGTGGTGTCTTTTCGTTTGGGGTAGATAAAATATAGTCTACGGAAATCGGTGACATGTCCCTTTAAATCATGGACGTCAATTTCCGGGCACCTCAGGGAAAAGTAACGGCCGACGCAATGGGCCGCCCCCAAGAGGCAACGCAATAAACATCGCATTGGGTATCTTCAAAAGTGCCCAACAGCAACCAGTATATTGTCACGGACAACCGAATGCAATAAACCAAACAACGTTTATTAGGGGCGAACTTGTGCCCAAAGCAAGACAAAAAGAACCAGCGTGGCGTTCACGTTGCGGAGCACTGCCCAACTGCCCCCGCGTGATCCTCCTCTTCTTTTTCTTTTTCTCAACATCTCAATCAGCGCGCCCCCGCGTGATCCTCCTCTTCTTTTTCTTTTTCTCGACATCTCAGCGCGTGCTCACGCGACCTCCTTCGTCTCCGAGCGCTCGCGACCGCTGCGAGACTAGGAGCGCACGTGCTGGTGCGACTCGCATTGCGCCAGTGCATGTGGCAATATATAGAAGGCTTTCCTTCAGAACTTGCTTCCCTGCAAGAGCGGCAGGATGGCTGCCGCCATGCCTGAATTACCGCGACAGGTGGCAGCGAGTCTGTAACGTTGTTTTTGTCAAATGCAGCAGCGCCACACTGGTTAAACCGCCACATGCAAATCCACCAAAAACTGTGGTTGATTCCTCTGTCATAGGAATCGGTGAAACACGGAAATGAAATGTGCAGCGAAATGTGCAGCTGAGCATGGTTTGCGGGTCGGCGGCTGTCTTGTGGGTGTGCTAGGCGAGCGACGTTTTGCTGGCAGGTAGCTTCGGCAAAGGTGTTCTGGCGTCATTTCTGTGATGGATGTGACGTCAGTGAAATCTTGGTGTATACCGGCATAAAACATTTTCGTGTTAAAATTTAAAGTAAAACGTACTCTTTATTTCTAAAGATTGCTTCACCGCAAGAAGACCTGGTGCACTCTTTATAGGCCGCTTGCTTCGTTGTACTGGCGTCACTTCCGTGACGGATATTACGTCATGGAAATCTTTGAGTACCGAGAATAAAACACTTTCGTTTTAAAAAAAAGCTGAAGCCGAGGCCCGAAACCGGAAAAACCGCTGCTCGGATCCGTCTTGCACAATGTAGCAGCATCTGGACACTTTGTCCCGCCATTCTTCTCCATCGCAATACCTCCAACTAATCCCCGCGGATGCGAGACACCGCACCGCAGCTGTGGCGCGCCGACGACACGTTACCGTAATTGGGCGAGATTACCGGCGCTCCTCGGACCAGACGACGGTCGCACGGGCGTCTTGATTAATCCCCTACGGGATGTCGCTGCATCGCCATCCGCTGCCCTTATTGCCGTGGAAACTCGGGTCTTTTATTTTACTAATTTGCGCGTGCCGAGGTAACGTCATTGCGCGTCGCTTTTTTTTTCCACGGAACGTCTCACGTTCTCGTTACCGTCATTTTTGTTTTCTCGCCTCATTCCCGGTCCGTCAATTACCACTGGCGACGGATTGCGACAGGCGCACGGCTTGGAAATTGCAATATGTGTCTGGTGAACGGACTAGGGATGCAAGATGCAAATTTGTTTGGCGCTGCCACTTCGCGGGTCTATCAGTAGCGCACTCCCTGAAACGTCAGTAAACTTTTATTTTTATTTATAATGTCCTTCTCGTGTGTCTCTGTCTCTAGTACCCATATATATATATATATATATATATATATATATATATATATATATATATATATATAGACAGAGAGAGAGAGATAGATCAACTCACAAAGCGCGCAGAAACAGTATAAGTAAAGAGTCGGATACACAGCAAGAACAATAACAAACAAGGTTTACTTACGTCGCGGCAACGGGACTTGCCTTCATCAGGGTACGGTTACATGATTTTGCTGGGATATATATATATATATATATATATATATATATATATATATATATATATATATATATATATATACAGTGCGAGCAACGACCAGTCTGTCCAAATTGTCGGCTGACGTTGACGTTCCGAATTCTGCCGTGTTCTAACTTAATCCATACCCTTGCGCGCAAGCGCGCCTGATAGCCCCAGAAGCAGCCCAGAAGCAGCTCAGAAGCAGCCCAGAAGAGCGGTTATATTTGAGCCGAGAATTCGCAGATTTGTTGTGACGGCTGCGTTTAAATATGTAAGATTTTGATTTTTACGGTCTTTGAGTAACCTAAAACACGCAGTCGTTCCAGCTGTTTTTAATAACTCGATCTGATGACCCTAACGTCCGTTTCGAATATTGTCTGTCGAACTATTTCTTGGTCACAATTTTCGGTGATTATTTTAGATATGTGGGATTTTTTATAGCATTGGTTACTGTAGGCATGTTTTTTCTCGTGCAGATAATTTTGTTAGGCACATGTCATCAATATCAATGCCGTGGCCCACTGCTGAGTCTTATGGGGTCTGAGCGTAAGCTCTGAGGCCCGTGCGGGCACAGCGTCCGTTTCTATGTAAATGGGGTGAATTGTAAGAATGGTTTGTGTAAGAATAAGAATGGTGTGTGTGGGTGCGTGCGGGCAGCCGTGCGTGCGTATGTGTAAAGGTGCTGTCAGGAGTAATCGGAGCACGGGAGCTGTGGCCGAATTGCATAGGAGCGTCGTGTAGCTGCACTGGCGGCCAACGAAAGGACGAGAACACGTATGCGCGCCTGCCGACTGCGATAGCCCATCGATACCTTACAAACAAACGACTTCTTTTAACGTGTATTCAAAAAAAAAACTCCCAAGCATTTCCCCGAGGGTGAACATGGTTAAGTGCGAATGCACGGGGTGATGCTATGAGGGGGAGTAGAGTTAAAATCCGTTGGCATTCGCCCGTGAGCGCGCGCGAGCCGACCCACGGAGGTCTGGCAGTTTATCGCTGCATATATAGGGGGGTACGCCGCGCCGAGCGCGCCGAGCCTGGTGGCTGAGAGAGGAGGCGAGCGCAAGGGGAGAGGGACAGCGGCGCACGGCAGCTGCAGCCGAGCGAAAGGGAGAGGAGAGAGTGTGACGTCACGGTGGAGAGAGAGGCGCGCGGCAGCTGCTGGGGAGAGGAGGCGCGCTGTGACGTCATACCATGACGTCACGGCGTGAGGAGCGGTGCGGGGAGCGGAGCGCACCCGCGCAGCCACGGCGAGGAGGCGGAGCGAGCGCGGTCACGTGGTGAAGTGACGTCACCGCGCCGTTGCTACCGACGCTCCTCTCCGCTCCACGCCGTTGCTAGGGAGAGGAGGACTGCGGACGCCGCCGCCGCCGGCGGTGGAAGGTTTGGGGTCGCTTATAAAGTGCATTCGCACTTAAAATTCTTCGCATGCATACTTGTCTCGGCGGTGTCACTGGTAGCATACACACCAAAAAAATATTTGAAGAAAAAAAAATTCCCCCGCATTTCCCCGAGGGGGAGAATGTGAAAGTGCGAATGCACGGTTGTCGGCCCGCTTGCGGCGCTTGCGCTCGGCCCCCGCAGCCCACCGCCTCGCCGCCTTCTCTTCCATCTCTTCCATCGGGTTTGTAGTATCACGTGTACACCACGCAGTTATCAAGCCGCTATAACGCCGCTGAGTCGCCAACGCACGCCGCTGACGACGTAGTTTGAATGCGTTAAAGATATAAGACGCGTCACTAACACTGATATCACCGTCGCGTCCGTGGCTTGGTCGGTAGAGCGTCGCGCGGCGGCCGCAAAGTCCTCGGATCGAAACCTGGCGCCGGATGCTGTTTCTTTTTTAAATATAGAGGAGCACTGCGGACGCCGACGCCGCCGCCGCCGCCGACGCCGGCGGTGGATGGTTTGGGGTCGCTTATAAAGTGCATTAAAAAACTGGAGGTCCCTGTGAGAGCGCCGCTTCCCCGGCAGCTCGCGTGCGCTGGAAGTGCGGCAAAGACATTGCCATATGTGTCTCTGCTATCAGCACCGTCGCCGAGACCAGTATGCTGCGAAGAATGCTGGAAGCCAGGTTAAAAGAAGTGGTTTGATAAGTATAGTTGGGCTATCGCCGTCGGCAGGCGCGCATGCCTGTTCTCGTCCTTTCGTTTGCGCCGGTGCAGCTACACGGCGCTCGTATGCGGCTCGGCCACGGCTCCCGTGCTCCAATTAATTCTGACGGCACCTGTACATCTTCTAGCTCACGTTATTCTTTTGAAACACAGGATGTCCCGTTACAGTCTATGACTTTGGGTCTTTAGAAACAAATAAAATTAGCGGAAAAATTGTACTTTTATTTATTTATTTATTTATTTATTTATTTATTTATTTATTTATTTATTTATTTATTTATTAAGGTATTTATGTATTTTTTATTTACTCTTTTATTTTTTACTTTTTTATTTATTTATTTATTTATTTATTTATTTATTTACTTATTTATTTATTTATTCATTTATTGCACAGAGGAAATGCAAAAGACAGAAATGCAAAGTTCCGTTTGCACTCCCCTTGTGCAAAGGAAGGCCATCCCTTTGTGTACCTCTTTTTCCATATATATATAGAAGCCAAGCGTACAGGAAGCAGAAAAACAATCAGAAAGTGAAGATTGCCACTAGGAGGGTGGGATGGCTAAAGGGTTGCGGAAGATCCTCTTTCTCGAGAGGTGGCATGCGCCGGAGTACGAGCATTGTGCGGGGGCCCATGTTGCGAGACGTGGGAACAGGCCGCCCCGCTGGACAGCTGCTCCAAGTTGGCGCTCAAGCGAACGGAGACGTTCCCAGACAGTCAGCATTCACCTGCTCAGCCGGAGCGCACGTAATGTGACATCCCGTCGGAAAAGCCCAGGTTATTTTGATTATTAGGGGGCTGTCAAAATTTGATTTAGATATTTAGGGTTTTCATGTCGGCTTAGTCTACTTCCAGAAGAGCTAAATCCCAATTTGCACTGCCGTAAAATTTCTTGTACAGCGCTGTAGTCAACTTTATCCCTCTTTCCTATCGCCCCCTTCACTCCCCCTTCCCCCCCCCCAAAAAAAAAAAAAATTAAAGAATCTCTAAACACAGAAAACGAATTCCACGAGTTTACATATCCAATAATTTACAGTTGCGTGAACGAGGACACCAAAGAAATTGTATGAATGTTTAAAGGGATGCTGAAGTAAATCAGCGAGGCACTCACTACTGGATTACATCCAGTTGTTTAACTCGCGCAACCGCTCCTTTTATAATATTGTTGTAGCTCACGGCGTCAGTATGTTTTGTATATTTAGGAAGAGAAGGCGACATTCGTAGATCACAGCCTGCTTACGCACTACCACAATGAGGTTTTTACAAGTGCATAGACATTTTTTTAAGAATACGAGTGCGTGACGAGCTGCCTTGGCAGGCCAGCTGACAGCCCTGACAGCCGGCAAACGACTTCTTGTTATCGCTTCCAGACACGAAGTCCCCTCGTTATTATAGATGTATATAGCTGCGCTACTCGCTATAATGTGGTAGAAAACAAAGCAAGAGGTGAGACGGAAGGAAACAGACAAGTATATGCTGGAAATACAAGATTACCAACACAGTAAAATTTAGAAAACAAGCAACATGCAGCTAGAATTACGATTGGCAAACTGTAGTATCACCTGCTACACTCGCGGCGTCATATCTCTTTTGCATCAGGGCGATTGACCGCACGCTCACACATGAGACTGCGTTTCTGTAGACTGTGAATGCCTCCGAAATTTCACGGGTTGGTTCGGTATCTGTTTACAATCGACGAGCAGTAAAGATTTGGAGTGCAGCCACGTAACCACCCTAGATAGCCGTAGAAATTCCGTCTTTTAAGGCTGCCTCATGACAAGAGTAATCTTACCCGCCGCGATGGCTCAGGGGCTAAGGCGTTGCGCTGCTGTGCACAAGATCGCGGGTTCGATTTCCGCCCGTGGCGGTCGCTTTTCTGATGGAGGCGAAAAGCAAAAATGCCCGTGTGTACGAGATTTCGGCGCACGTTAAAGATCCCCAGGTCATCAAAATTAATCCGGAGCCCTCCACTATGACGCGCCGAAGCGCGTCGTTGCGTTGGCGCATTAAAACCCTAAAATCAATCAATCAAAGAGTAATCTTTATAGCAACGTTGTACAAGGTCCCCGAGATTAGCAACTAATGATCTAAAAAAGTGTGTATAACGCTGTATTCATAAACCATCACCCCAAAACTCTACTTTAATTGAAATTTTGTTCCGTAGAATCGACAGTTGAGCTACTTGGATCTTGTTTATCGTTCAACAGCGCTTGAAGACGAGGTCGAAAGGAGAGGAGAGACATGAGGAAAATAGAAAGGGAGAAAAGGAGAGAGGGAGGGAGCTTTCTACGAAATAGCTCTTTAAGGACACGTCTTTCGATAGATATCCCCATTGTTCGTTTATTGCTACGCTGAAGGGTAGAAAGAGGAAGGCATTACAGGGAAGACGACACCATCGTCGGTGTGACCCCAAGAACCGAATTTTTAGTTTGATTACATGGCTGTAATTAAAAAAGTACCTTCAATAGCAGCTTCATTTTTTATGTGAGAAGCTCGGTGGTTTTAAAAAATTAGGAGAACAAGAAAAAAATTCTTTCTGTTAGAATTTGAAATTTTGGTTGCCTAATGACCTAACTAAATGCGGTTCATTCAATTCGCTAATTATATGCACCACAAGCTCAATTCATCATTTGTAAGCTAAGGAAATAAGGAAGACACACACAAACAAGCTTTTTGATAGAAATAAAAGTTAAGGCTGAAAGGACTACAGAAAGTTTACTGGACTCGTTCGTAACACTGGGACTCACTTTAAACTGCTCTGTTGTAGACGCTGGGTATATTACGTCAATGTGCAGAAAAATCGAACTAACATGCTCTGCGAAGTGCTGCAGTCTCTTTCATTGCATTTACAACTGAGCCCCAGCGCTGATACTACCTACCACAACGTTTCGCAATCTGCACTTCGTTCGAGTGTGTGCGATTGCAGCGCACCCTGTTTCTACGAGTGTGCTGGGTTACGCTTAAAATCAGCGTCGGAGCGCGTTTCGCCGAATATGCATGCCTTTAATGCTCTCGCCTGTGTCGGTCAGGCCCGGCAACGGTTACTCAAGAATTCATGGCCGTAGAGTTGCAGCGCGGTTTCCTGTAGCGGGGAAAGATTCCAGAACACTCGTGCGCGGGCGCCATTTCAACGAAGCGCGTTGTAGTAAATTGTGCATTCCGCTCCCGACATAGAGTTTCATACTAATATATACTAGAGGGAAATCTGTCGCTGTAGTCGCGGGCGGCCGTGGGCGGCACCATTGCCGCTAGCGACGTTCTTCGCCTACTTGGCTTAGCCTGCCATATGGCTTCCTTTTTGTCTCGAAGCCAAGATCAACAAAAAAGGTAACATCTTTTCCTTGTTCATCGCGCATGAAGCTTCTGCATAATCACTGACAAATTAATCTTTCCGGAGGTTCAATTTTATAATGACAAAACAAATTTGATGAACCTTCTACAGTAATAGCGCCGGTTTTTCGCAGCCAGAGCCAACTTTTCAGCCTTTTCATGAGCCGTGCCAAGGACAAGTGGAACGTGCCTGCTCGGTACATGACGGAACGCTCGCTGAAGCGCGGGCTTCCCTAGACAGTGGCGCCAGATTTCCCTCTAGTATATATTAGTATGAACCTCTATGGCTCCCGACGTACCACGCCGTTGCTACAGCACCCTGGTGCATTTAAGCTGCTATAAACGAACTTGCTAGACCAAGTTCTACTAGTTTTTTAAGATCACATCTGTTTAAGCTTCTAGTTCTACCGTCGAGCGTTACCAGAAAGAATACTGAGAAAAATACCAAGCGCACTAAGGGTGCGCCCCGCGAGGAGCTCCAGGCGTCCGCCAGGCTTGCGCGTGGGCTTGCGCCACGGGAGGGGCTCGCACAGAATACCTAGAAAAATACCGAGCCCACGTGAGCGCGCGCCTCGTGATGAACACCCTCGAAAACTCTCTGCCCAGCGTTCTTGGCGTCATCTCTCGCGTGCTGCTCTCGCCAGTTCACGCGCGTTCGCGCCAGATGTGGGGAGCACAGACACCGAGTTCGGGCTGCAGACGCCGAGTTCACGAAGCCGGTTGCCGCGGGTTCTAGTGCGTACTAATGCGGCCCACTTTGGGAGAGATAGGAAGGCCTGCGGAGAAAGTTATCAGGGCCTGTCAGTCATGGAGCACTTTCAGCGGCAAGTTCGGAAATCTACATGTGGTGCAACAACCAGGTCTCTGACAAAGAGAGGGAGGCCGCCAGCTGCGCTGTTTCTGCAGCCTTGCAAGCTGCGCGAATTTTTTTTCGTGTGGTGGCTGCGAGTGAAAAATACTATTAAAAACCGGATAAAATCGTGGTATGCCTTGCTGAAGCTGTACCTGGGTTATGATGAGCGTTGTGGTCCAGGTTTCAGAATTAACCGGGGCGACCTGTCGTTATACCCTGTTCCAAATTTAGTACTTGTGGGAGTTGGTGTTTTACTCCACTTCCGTTTCAAATGCACGCTTTATGGTTTAAATACAAACGTAGGTAAAGCATCAAGGGTTGTGTGGTCATCTTAGCTGCACTTCAATAAGCATTGTGCCACTTAGAATGTTACGCCACTAAGGTCGACGACCTCATTGAGCGATTTGTTGCGGATGAAGGGGCTCTTCGTGATATGATGAAACGATTGTCAAGGACGCTGATATTTCCATTTTTCATAAACAGAGGTACACAGAAAAAATGGGGTATATGGTATCCAAGCCGTATCTGGATTTGAGTCCTGTTGCCTGATTGGATGCTCTGTTTCATTTTTATTAGTTCTGTGGAGCGATTAACGGTGATCTGCGGAGGAAAGCTGTTATAAGTTAGCTTTTTAGGAAACCGATGGGTGCATAGACCGAGCGCTTGGACCAGAACACCTAGCAGCATCAATAGAGCTAAAGACTACAACGTTGTACCCTCTCCCCTCACCCCCTGTGCGTGGTCCGCGCTCCTCCCACACTGACTGCGCACCCTCGCCGAGCACCACTTGTTCGTCGTCACGTGCGCACCCCATAACCGGGTTGCACCGCCTTCCCTTACCACTGATGTCTCGTCTGTAGATGTCGTTATAGTCAAGTTCACGTAGGTCCGCTGGCTATCACAGAGCGGAATGATACGGAGTTTTAAGTGCAGAGCACTTTATGAGCTTGCCTTGCCGAATTAGCTCGCTAACGGTTGATTCGACTGCCGGAATCAGGCGGCGTGGCGAGATAACGGACCCAAGTAGAGCCTTCTGTACCGACGTCAGGAAGTCACGCTGAGGCTTCGAAAACCACGCGGTTTAAATAGACATAAACGTTTAAACCTTGTGAAATGCTGGGGCTTGTCATACATCTCCCCGTTGTTTAGCGCAAAGAAAACTGCGCGTACATTTCAGGCAAAATCTGTGTAGATAATCGGCAGCCCCCGCGTTTATTCGCTTAAGAACACTCGTTGGGTTGTTTTTTACGATAGTAAGCGAAAAAAAGCGGCCGCGCTAGAAAGAAATGGCGCGTTCGAAATGCTACAGAAAGGCTTCAGCCGTGCAAAAAAAAAAAAAAAATGGCGTGTTCGAAATGACGCAGAAAAGCTCCAGCCGCGCAAAAAAAAAAAAAATGGCATGTTTGAAATACCGCAGAAAGTCTCCAGCGGCGCAAGAAAAAAATTGCGCGTTCGAAATGACGCAAAAAGGCTCCAGCCGCGCAATAAAAAAAATCCGCGCTCGAAATGAAGCTCACCGTGCAAGAAAAAAATTACGCATTTTTAAGTGCGGATCATTTTAGAAGCCCGGCTTGTCGACGTCCGGGGTCACTGCGTCCCGGCGTCACTCGGCCAAACAGAGGCTTCGAAAAGGTACTAGCTTCACCCGGTCGGGATCGAAAGTAGGTCCCACGCGTTGTGAAGCGGATGTCTTTCCCATTGTGCCACAGAGACACACGTTACTCATATGCAAAATGTTGAGGGTGGTCTTTGCACTGTGCCGTTGCCACGTAGGCTGCTTTCTATGCCACAAATAAGTCTACAATATTATAAAATAAGAAAAACATTATGCCAAAATAAACGAAAACTCCATCCAGTGCCTCTTCAAGGACTTTCCAGGAGCTGCGTGGCCCTCTCGCTTATTTATTTTAATACCCTAAAGGCTCGTGAGGAGCATCACGTAGGGGGGGGGGGGGGGGGGGGGCTTAAAAACAAACACCATACTACATCACGGTTGAACGTGGAGTAACACACAATGTACATCGATTATTCATCGCTCTTCCTCGTGTCCTGTTTGTTTAACAGGGCATGTATCAATGCAAAAAAAGTTAGTACTGCAACAGGGTTACGTATAAGGTGCTAACAAAAGCAACGCGTACCATCAGAATCATCTGTAGGCACATTGCAAAGCATACATACAATAAAATCAAACAATTCAAAACTTTGTGCACACTATAAGATTACACTGGACAAGTGAAACTGCCAACAAAAATGCTCATTTTACAACACTTTCTTCGGAAAAAAACAGTTCCTAAGGTTTACTGGTCCATATTTTGGGTGATTAATGAGTGCAACGCGGTCTGAAAGAAAGATGATTCTGCTAGATGAACGATACTTGCCGGGAGCAAGTTTCATTCCTGTATTGATAAAGCAAGGGGGGAGTTCTGATACTTTTTGTTCTAGCAAAAATCGGTCTTACTTTGTCCGCATGATCCATTCGGGAGAAAATGTCGGTATCAACGCTAGGATGATACCGAAACTAGTCGAGCGAGTGCACCACGGCCCTTATGGTAAATCCCTGCTCTGCACTTCGACAGCGTTCACGTTCAGTGGAACGACTTTAATTTTAATGCATTTTATTCGTGTGATGTGCCAATATTGAAGAAGGAAGTTTGTATGTTTCGCTTCCAGTACGCCCGATACTGCTGTCGGAGACTTTAAAGGGCTGTTCACACCCAAAGCGAAATCAGTCCCCGCCGTGGCAACACCGCGTATCGTGGGACCGAACGTCACGCGTCAATCAGTACGTTTTGTAGGGAGCCAGTGGCAGCGCCCCGGAATGGTGGATGGTTTCTAGAAGCTGCAAAAACGACCCCGGCGTGGACGTCGGTTTGTAGGAGTAGACAAATGACAAGCGTACTCTTTATCTCCCGACAGGGGGCGTCACCTGCATCGCACCGCGACCAGTTTCTTCGCGTAAGTACAGTTTAAGGGGTCAGTATTTCTGGAGTGGGGCTTCCAGTTGGAGAGCCAGCCCGGTATTTATCCATGAAAGAAAATAGAGACTTGGAGATTGCAGGTCGTCGATGTTAGTCCCGACGTAAAACCGCCCCATATGTTAACTCACTAATGCGTTCAACGTCCCCTCAAATCATCGCTGCCACACCCCCTGTTTTTTCTGCAAATGTGATAACAAAGGACGTCGCCTTCACCAACGACTACCGGCACAGGACGTGCCAAGTGACTTCCCCTCTATGTCAGACTTGTAGTGTTCGTGACGACATCAGTCATGTGCTATGTACGTGCCATCGCCTCGCTACGCCACGGCTCCCTGTGAAAATGGCACTATGTCTGTATGCTGACTCACGCCTTGCACCAATGATGTCCTCGTTTCGTGGCTGACGATGCGACACGGCCTGCAACAGCGTTGTTGTCTTTTCTTCAGGAAGGCGGCTTGGACGAATTTCTGTGAACGCTTTACCTTTAATATAACTCCTGTACGTGTGTTAAATGACCGTGCCTACGTCTTCTAGACTAATTGTGCGTTTCGTGTGCGTTTTGTGTGCGTTTTAACTCCTTTTCGCTCTTTTCATTTCCCAATCGACTGGCATGCCAAGCGTTGTGCTAAACTGACTTCTTGATAATATTAAAGTTATCTCTCTCTTTAACAGAGGGCGCAAAATATTGTGCACGTTTCTTTACTCATGACTCGAGATCTGGACCTGCAAAAAAAAATATTCTGGCATGGCACGGCAATCCGGTGAGACTTGATGACTTCTAGTGAGGCTTCTGAATATTTCATCATGCTTCCTAGATCTTTCAGCTGCCCCACGCAACAGCACACTAACCGGTAAGGGTTACGCGATGCAAAGCTT
>NW_027526225.1:113768536-113789427 GCF_048455015.1 Haemaphysalis longicornis
CCCAGCTCGGAATGTGACCACCCTGACATATAAAAGACTCGTCCGCACAATGAGGTCTCTCTCCTCAAGGCCGTTCTAGTCCCCGATTTAATGTGTCCCCACTCTGGCCCGCTATATTTGTGCAGTGAATGAAGCTCTCGGCCCGAAGAAAGATTACACCGCGCCTATAAAAGCAACAGTCTTCGTTCTTCGCAAGCAGCACGGACTTCTTGCGCGTACACGTTGCTTTTATGGTTTCCGCCATGGCTGAACTCCTCATCTGACTAAGAGCGAGGAAACGAAGCGTCAGGAGAAGCTGGTGTGTGCGCGGAAGCAATCGATCTCTGATACTAGCAGGAAAGGCTTCGGCGTATACAGTCGCTTGGCGGAAGCTCAGATATTTCCAGTGCAAATAAGACAGGCCAGCTCAATTTCCGGCCTTGCGTAAATATCCGGGGTACAAAAAAAAAAGGATGTTCTTTCCGCAATATTGCACCAAAGTAACGCTAAGTTCGCGCTGGCAGTGCGATAGTGCTCGTGTGACAGATTTCTTCTAAAGATTGTAACCCACTTCATTCACCTTTCGCCTCCCTTTTAACACAAAAGTGTCTTATTCCTGGATGCACGAAGATTTCGCTGACATCGTATCCGTCGCGGAAGTGAGGCTTGCACAAGGAAGCATGCGGCCTGTAAAGGGTGCACCCCTGCACACAGGGTCTTTTGCGGGGAAGCAACCGTTAGTATTAAAGAGTATGTTATACCAGAAGGAGTCTGATTATGCTTAGGGTTGTTCGTTTTCAGGTTATTTTAACACGAAAGTATTTTATGCCGGGACACATCAAGATTATACTGACGTCATATCCGTCACAGAAATGACGCCAGTACACCTTTGCCGAAGCGGCCCGCCAGCAGAACGTCGCTTGCCAAGCACACCTAAAAGACAGCCACCGACTCGCAAATCATGCCCAGCTGCAGACTTCGCTGCGCATTTCACTTTAGTGTTTGACTGATTCCTAGCATAGATGAACCAACCGCAGTTTTTCCTCTAATCACTCCATCATATTCGCCGTTCGGTCCTTGTCTCACCTTTCGCCGAAGCGTCACATAAACAACGTCGGCGCCATCAACAGGTCTTTGCAGGATGATACTTTCAGTGCTGGCGCAGCAAAAAATTCCCCGCATTTCCCGGAGGGGAAGAATGTGAAAGTGCGAATGCACGAGTTGAATTTGCGCGGTTCGGTAATGTTCGCGAAAGAGAGATCACACACACACACACAACTACAAAGAAAGAAAGATGCATTTATTCACAGACACCTATTTGTGTTGTCGTTGTACTTGATTGCTAGAGCGGATCTCAGCTTTGAAATTTCGTGTCAGTACTCCTTTAAGCGGGTGCATTAGCCCTTCTCACGCCCGATTCCTGGCCAATCCCCCACGTGGGTATGTGCCATGTCAGCAGGGCCGGATTAGGGTGGGGGCTACGGGGCTGCAGCCCCGGGCCCACAGCTGTCAGGGGCCCCGCTCGACCATGCTCGCTGCCCGCATTTAAAGTTGAAGGTAGGAGTTTTAACCTCACCTTCACACCGGAGCTTACTATCTCGTGACAGGTGTGGAGGAGTAGGGGGCCCCTCACGGTATGGTTGACATTCTTCGAGTCCATTTCAATTTAAATTAGTTATTCCTACTACTCTTCCTTGTTTTCCCGAGGTTTATGAGAATACGTCTTCGACCAAAAGTCGTGGGTACACAGCTTGACCGGGCCTAAGAAGCCACATAAAACAGGCCCAGCGCTCGGCTCCGGTGTTTTTCGCTACATCGATCGGTTCGGTAGTCGTTTCGGCACACGGACATCTAAGTACGCGGACGTTTTGGAGCGCGCACATTTCGGTATAAGAAAGGGTCAGGCATGCAAATAATGAAATAATGAATGAAGAACATTCTAAATTGTTTGAACCTGAGGGTCGTTATATGCCATTATTGTCAACTTCAGCACTGCCCTCTCATACACAGTTTCTGCAAGAAATTTCAATGTATAGTGCTTGACAAGGAAGTTCATTACGATGACGACCCATTCAATAAAGCTAGTGGATTAGTTGAACTGCAGAAGCGTGATCGATATCGACTCGATATTTCTCGCTCAATGGCCAGCGTATGGTTATTTCAATGTTCGAAGGTTGTGTAGGCCACTCGCGGGGTCGTTCGGCTTCAGCCCGTGCCTTTCTGCTGTAGCCTCTGCAGGGTCTTTGAGCAACAAGCGTTGCGGAAGCTATACGTCCGCGCGACTCCATTCGTAGCTTTCTCTAGGCGCCACTCTGTGTGGACGCAGAGGCCGCCGGGCCAGCCCAACCGTAGCGGCTGCCTTCGAGCTGGGGAATCCGCAGGCCAAGGCGGTGTGAAGAGCTCAGGCGGCGTGGACGCCAAACAAAGCAGCAACAACGTCTGTTTCCGTTCGGGATGACGAAAGCTGTGCCCGCTTAAAAACGCATCCTGCGTACGGGGCCGCACGCAGGATGCGTTTCGATGCCGTCTTGAAAACGGACCTCCGCCATGACTCGGGGATGTTAAGCTGCTTGTCCCTGTGGGCGCCTTTCGCTTTGGATTGAGCCGCAGGACGGCGTAGCGCGGACCAAAGGGCGGCCCGAAGTTCTGGTCCCGCTTGGGCGTGGCGACAGGAGGAGAGGACCCCCAGAAGGAGTGCGGTAAAAACATTGGAGGCAGCAGACTTGTTGAGGACTCTAAAACGAAAGGTCCACCCATACTCCCCTCCGTCGTAGACCCCGAATCTAGACAAGAAACTTCAGAGTGTTAGTCAGTTATGACCGAACAACGACCCGACCGATCGACAACGAACTACTGACTTCCGGAATTGTTGCGCGACACCGACGGGAGCAGCAGCGCGGGGGTGAGCAGAGACATTCTATACCTATTAAACTGTTGTCTGATGCCATCTCTCGTGCTCACCTGCCGCTCTGCAATTCCAAGGAGACCCGTTAATGTGCAACGGCTTGCCGACTAGCAAGACCATCAAAGCTGCGCACGCAACAGGAGTTTCTCGCCGCTGAAAGTTCGACGGCCATGCGCAAACCCACGCATGAAGTCGACCGCTCCCCAGCCCAAAAAGCGACTTTTTTTGTGCTAATCGTGCTGCGATAGCAAGGTTGCGCGTGTTCTAACCACCGCGTGCTTTTTTGTCTGCGCGGGTAACCTACAGTAGTTTGGCCCGTAAGCCGCGCCGGCTAACTCTTTGGCAGATGTCTGTGAGTGTCAGCTGCCTGCGCGGACTTTGAGCCCTCCCATATATGCAGGTGGAAAAAAAACTTTACAATAAAATAAAACTCTACAGTCTAAAGAAATTATGCATTTTGTAAGAAAATACTCTTCTGTACCACGGCGTGTGCAGGCTGAGACGGCGCTGCGATTAATTGTGAATTTGTGACGGACCGGCAATCAAACCATACTAACTTTTACGCCTGATAAATCCGTTATATAATACTAGACCTAAAGCCAAAAAATTAGTTTCCGGAAAGCGTAAAATTATGTATAATTTGTCACTGATTAGAGAGGATACCATGGGCTTCGAAAATTTTCGCATAATAAAGCGTAATCATTTTCATCATCATTACCATAATCATCATCATCATTAGGGCCCCAAGGACGCTGTAGCCCCGGGCCCCAAAGTTTCCTAATCCGGCACTGCATGTCAGCGGCCAGGTAGCGCGCGCCCATCTCCCCCCGTTGCCAAGGAAGACGAGGAGATTCCTGGCCAATCCCCCACGTGAGTATGTGATGCGGACATCGCCGGTGGACGTAGGTTCAGGGTCGCTTAAGAAGTGCATTGCACTTAAAATGCCTCATGCCTCCGTTGTGATGTTGCAATAAGGTTGAAATGAAACGACGGAAATAAGCAACAAGTTTTTCTAAGAATGAACTCGCAAATTTTGTGTTGTTTACTGGCTGGCTCCTTCAGAGGAGTTGGCACAGAAGCTGTTACGTTCTTTTATAATAATTTGAAAAGAAGGTTTCCTAAACATTCTAATTTTTTTCGTTTTGGGGGTTTTTGGGCACAGAAGATAAACTGACTATGAGGTGTGTAGTAGTGGAGGTCCCCCAGGTGATCTTTTACGTGCTAAGAAATGTCGGCACAGGGGCGTTTTTATTTTGCGCCTCAACCATGAAAAATGCCTGCCATAGTCAGGATAGAAACCATGTCCGCGGGCTCAGCTGCATAAAAGCTTTGCACTAAGCCCCATGGCTACTGTGTCAATCTCCGCTCTGGTCTCGCTGTAAAAGGGTTCCGTTACTGCACGCACGTAATTGTCTTATGATCATAATTAACAATTCGCCCCCACTTGTGACCCCCTTTCCCCCAAACAAGTGACAAGAATTGCTAACTCTGAACAATTGAACTTGTTATCAAACTTCTAGAACTTTCCCCTTTCTCTAACTTCTACAACTTTCTACTAATTTTATTACTAGTATTGAACGCTAAGGATGATAAAATCATGCACCCTTCCGCCTAACGATGACAATTCGTGGAACGAAGTTTTCTCGTGATGGATTTTTTGGTTGGCCAATCCCACACCGCGAGTATTTTCTCCTCTGGAGGTACAAAAACCACATTTTTGGAATACCCACATCAACTCTGGGGTGTGCACAGCGTAGGCCTAACGTTTGGGTTTGGAGTGTACGGCGCGAATCGGTACCTGCTCATGGGCGTCCGGAAGGGGGGGCAAGGGGGGGCAACTGCCCCCCCTAGGAGATTGGGATATTTTTATGCACTACAAAAAAGCTGCACAGCTTGGTTGGCCCATAATTAAAATAAATTTGCCCTGAAGGGCGGAAGAGAAGAGAGAATGACGCCGACGTTCTCTCCTTTGTCCCGCCCTTTAGCACAAAGTTTTTTTAATTATGCACGTGTACCAACTTGCCCAGCAATTCATGCTACTCAAATTATTAGTACACTCAGGTCCTGCGTATCCGCATGGAACGCCCTTCAGGACTTCGGTCAACATTGCACTTTAGACGGTGGGACTCTTCGACTTACAGTCTCGGACTCGCCAGCGACTCCCCGAGAAGCAGTCCGGCATTAGATTTTCCCATGCATACCTATGGCTTCGGGGAATCCTCGGACTACCCGCGGACTCTCCACGGTGAGTCCGAGACTGTAAATCTAAGAGCCCCACTGACTGACATTGCCGGTCATGTGACGGCAGTGAAACAGACTGCCTGTGATGGCTATTTAAGATAGCGAACAATTCTGAAAGGCTTGACGTTTTTTTTTTTTTTTCTCTTAGCTCTAGATTTATGCAGTCTTACCGCAAGAACATCAGTTTTCGGACAAATTTGCAGCCATATCTAGCTTAAAATCTTCACCGCTACAGGGAGAGTGTAACATCCTCCCGGGCCACGGAGGAGAACCTTTTCTTTCCTCCATGTCCCGTCCCATCACCTTGTACACCCTTTCCTTCGAAATTGCGAAATGTCGGCACAACCCAAGCCCCGAAACAAAACCTATAAATCAGCCCCTCAAAACGCTTCTACGCCTTTATTGCATTGAAAGTGAGGGAGGCCGGTAGTATCTTTATTGTGTGAGATATTTCAACAGATTTCATCACACATGCCATCCCGCAATTTGCCCAGAAAAACTCGAGGCGTCTGCAGCTGCTATTCAAGGAACATTCACGGAGTCCAGTTGTATGTATGTGAACGTATTTTGCTGTGTGCTGGCGATCAGTTGTCCTAAGTCGAAAACCCTCACGCAGCGAGGCTGGCCACTCTTCTTTACAAAGTGACAGTAACTTTTCGCATTTTCTTTATTAACTTTATTTCTTTGTTTGGTAATAAAATCCAATGTATATTCTCCAAGTCTTGTTCTAATTTGCTGTTTGTAATTTTTGTAACCACAAAATAGCGCCTTTTTGGTGCTATCCAACCGTACCCCCCCCCCCCCCCCCCCCCCCGCTAATGGATGCCCCCCCTTGCAAAAAGTTCTGCGGACGCCCTTGTACCTGCTGCTTGCAGTTCGCTTCGACCGTGTCAAAATGGGGCAATCAGATAGTCACCGGCTTCGTAACGCAAGGGGCGCATGTTCGATACTGGCCATTGGAAGCGTTTTTTAAAGACGATAATCTTCCTTTGGCTACTTAAACCCAGAAATTTTGGGTGTCTGTATGTCTGTCTGTCTGTCTGTATGTCTGTCTGTGACTCGATTCAGCCACCCGGCCAAAGTAAAACGTATGCAGCGCAATAGTCTTATATACTCACAGCGAAATGTAAACGTCTAAGCCCGGTTTATATGTTCATACTTGTCAACTTTGTTGAACAAGAACAAGGCATTACGCATATATAAGACAGGAAATTAGTACACAAGGGATATTTACCTGGTCAAGAGAGCGGAAGAGGTCGCCAGAAGGCACTGGCCTACGGTTACCATGGGACCACCAACCTAAGTCAAGGAGAAGACGTCCAGGAGGGGGCGGGCCTTCAGCCCGTTACCTGCCACCACCACTCGGACTTCGATTCTCCTCGAGACACTTCCTCAAAATAAAGTTTATCTCTCACTCTCTCACACCCCTCCCAAAGTGTACCGTGTTAGCACGTGCTAGAACCGGCGGCAACCGGCTTCGCGAACTCGGCGTCTGTGCTCCCCACTTCAGACGCGAACGCACGTGAACCGGCGAGTAGAAGAGTACGCGAGAGATCCAGCCACGAACACTGGGCAGAGTGTAATTGAAGCACTAGCTGGACGATGCAGGGCACTCCTCACGAGGCGCACGGCTTGGTATGTCTTCTTGGTATTTTTTGCGAGCTCCGCACGTGGGGCAAGCCCATGCGGAAGCCTGAACGATGCCAGGCGCTTCTCAAAAGGCCCGCGCTCACGTGTGCTTGGTATTTCTCTTGGTATCTGTTTCTGGCAACGCTCCGCGGCGGAAAGAAAAACTTAGACATCTCTGCTGTTGATATTTTCTGGAAGCTGGGGTTGAGAACTTAAGTTTTCGCGGTTCGTTGTAATCCTTCTTGCGGCCGCGTCTAAACTCTAGCGACCGCAACGGCATTTTCCTGTCTCACGAAGCTCATTTTTGACCGATGCTTTTCGTTGCCATGTAACCTTGCACAGGGGACGTGCGAACGCGGGCTGTATGTGTGAAGCACGTGTTTAACGAAACACTAATTTGCCCGGACAAGCGCGGGCGAATTGAATTCAGAGTATGAGTGCACAGTGTATACCTTCGGAAGAATGAAAGGCCCTTAATGCGGTTCCAAATCAACGTAGTTTGGGCGACAAGAGCCCTAATTACAGAACTTAGGCCGCGCGGGCATCAGGTATTGGTAGTGCTATTGAATATAGCGGAACTTTTAGGCCCAGATGTGAACTCGGCCGGTATAATAGTGTTCGAGAAGCGATTTGGCGGATTTGGTGAACCGTTACCACGCTCACCACCATCGTGGCAACTTCGCCTTGCTACGTGCAAGTACTGAAGCCCTAGCGTGCCAGGCCAAGTCGCTGAGCTCTACTGTTTCGTCGCTAGACGCTTGAGAACGCTGTGGCTAATGTTGTGAAACTGAATCTAAGTTCACAATGTCCACACGCACTCGTAAAACGTGTAAGGACTGAAATTTCTTTAGCCGTGCCGAACATACCGTCACACATTTGTGCGGGCGTGCATGCGTGGACGTTTTTTAGTACAGATCTGAAAAAGGTAAAATAAATTTAATCGGTTCGTAAAACGTGCAAACCGGACACATGCCTCCCCTACTTTGGGAGCTAAAATCAACCATTGGCGTCTTTCCAAGCACTTCGCTGCATAGAGGACCCACGTGACATGGGTGATGTCACTGCGCGCGCTATTGTTTTGAGCGCCTGCTACGACGAGCCCGCCGTCCGGGCTCTGCCGCGTCGTCGTAAAGTACTGAGTACTTGCGCTCTCGGCTTCGGTTCGAGCCCCAGCAGGTCTATCTCTTAGTTTTATTTTCATTGCTCAATCTCATTTTCTAAAGTCATTTTTTTTTGTTTCTAAACTCAAATCTACGCGTCGTGTTTGTTAATAATGGGGATTTTGTCCGTTTTACGTCACTTTAGATTTGGGGCGCAGCCAGTGACCACGTTGAGTTACCGTTCTTCATCACGTGAACAGATCTGTCACGTGGGTGCTCTGTGCAGCGAAGCGTTTGGAAATACGCTAACCACTGCGGCACGATTCATTCCTGGTAAAGAGGTATTTATTACTACGGTGTTTGGTTGTATTGCCTCTTGTAATGTCTATGATTTGAAAAATTCACGGTTTGCACATCTTGCCGCAACTTCTTGGAACTTCAACGTAAAAAAAAGGCGTTTCAAAGCCACCCGTGCCCATATTTTTACGATTACACGTAGCTCCGAGAACGATGGGATTGATCACAAGTCTGAATGCCAATCCCCTGCTAGATACATCTCGGGGTTCATCTGGGGTAAAACAAAAATTCCCCCGCATTTCCCCGAAGGGGAGTATGAGGAAGTGCGAAGCACGGGGTGATGCTATGAGGGGGAGTTTGTTGAAGTTTGGTGGCATTTTGCCCGTTAGTTACATTAACACCCCCTCGTGATCACGTTCGGCTTAACACGCCTCGTTTGTCCCTCTGCGGAAATCTTGGTGAATTAACGTGTATGTTCGAGAGGAGGAGCGCACCGCACCGCAGCGCACCGCAGCTGCGAAGCGCCGACCGGAGTGAAGGGAGAGGAGGTGCAGTCACGTGAGAGAATGCAGAACTAGCGGGTTTGTAGTATCACGTGTACACCGCGCAGTTATCAAGCCGCTATAACGCCGCTGAGTCGCCAACGCACGCCGCTGACGACGTAGTTTGAATGCGTTAAAGATATAAGGCGCGTTACTAACACTGATATCAACGTCGCGTCCGTGGCTTTTTTTTTTCTTTTTTGGCGTCATCAGCAGTTGAAATTTTTGTTTCTTGAAGAAGGGCCACATCGATTCTTTGGTCATTCAATAGATCGAGGAGCCAGCGCCTCCGTTTTGCGGAGACGAGGCTGACTACGTTAATGGAAGCTAATCTGCTAATTTGTTTGGAAACGGCCATCGCTCGCTGGGGGGAGAGGGCTCACCTGTTTCGGGTTAAGCGCGGCCGCCGCCGCTATTGACGCTTGGGATGGCGCCGTCTTTTTGGCCTGCCTGCCTCCGACGGGTGCGCCGCCCTCGTTGTGGTCCCGGGGGTTCGGCGTGGCTCTGGACGCTTTCATGCTGGCCGGCGGTGCCTTCTTTCCCGTTGACATTTTCGTCCTCGCTGCTTGCCTCCTCCTCGTTGTTGTACAAGATACTCGCTAGGATCCTAGCTCGACGCCTCGAGATGGCCCTCCGAGGCGTGGTTGGTGAGCATCAAACCTGCGGGTTCAAAGGTCGCTCTATCAACACCAATTTACATCGGATGAGGACCGCCTGCGAGGCTGCAGAGATGGGCGTGATGCCTATTGCGGTACTGCAACTGGATCTTCGAAAGGCCTTCGATCAAGTCGATCGGACTTTTCTCTTCGCTCTACTTCAGCACTGCGGGATAGGGGAAACAATGATGAAATGGCTAGAAACGTGTTACGCAGACATCACAACAAGTGTGATGTTGGGGGGAACACTCGGACCACCCATAGAGGTTAGCAGGTCGGTCCGCCAGGGATGTCCAATGTCTCCTGTCTTGTTCGCGCTCTATCTGGAACCGCTCTGTCGAATGATCGCTACTTCCAATTCGATCAGGGGACTGGTCCTCGGGAATGAAGAACTCCGCGTGCTAGCGTACGCGGACGACATCGCCGTCGTCTGTACATCACGAACCCAGGTGAGCGAGGTCGCGGAGCTCGCACGTCGCTTCTGCCGCTTCTCTGGAGCGGAGCTAAACCTCTCCAAATCGGAGGGGTATTGGCTGGGTGAATGGGAACTCAAGCCCCCCAGCTTCTGCGGCGCTCGCTGGAAGGATTCATTACACCGCTACCTGGGCGTGAACATGGCCCTATGGGAAGCCAACGCAGCCAGATGGCGACCGAGGCTAACGGTAGCGGAGGCCAAGTTGCAACCATGGAGAACACGCCACATCGCCTTGGTCTCCAGAGCACACATCTGCAACGTCGTAGTGTACCCGGCTACCCTATACTCGGCGCGAGTCACCTCCATCGACAAGAAATCGGTGAACAAGTTGCACCGACAGTGGGCGGTCTTCGTCTGGCGCTCCTCGTACGAGCCCATGAGACGCACAAATCTCTTTTGGGGACTAGATGCCGGAGGCCTAGGTCTGGTCCACGTGGAGATTAAGCTGACAGTCCAACGTTTTATATATTTCCGAGACCAGTCCGACCCTTTTCTCCGTGGAGCCCTCCAGTCAATCGGCTCTGCCCACATATCAAAGTGGCAGGTCACAACTGTCCAACTGCACCATGGCGCCCGAGCCGCCCCTTTCTATAGAGAAATCGCTGGCGCCATCACCCCACTGGAACAGCAGTTTTCATGGGACTACCTCCTAGCAGTTAAGCCCCGCCGGCTATACCGCGACCTTCTCGCAAAGCTCCTTCCCCCACCCCTGTACCGACAGCCACCAGTCGAGGCGGCTATGCGGGGCGTACTAAAGCGAATCATGTGCCTGCCGATTCCGACTGGGACGAAAAACTTTTTCTGCCGTTTCCACTTCGGGGTGCTACCGGTGGGATCACGACAGGAAGAACGTGGCTTCTTTCTGCCGCGCGGTGCGGGCTGCTTCCTGTGCGGGATGTTGGAGACGGCGGAGCACGTGCTCCTAGAATGCAACACTGCACGTTATTTCTGGGACGAGGTGCAGTGTTTTCTGGGCGTCCACTGGGACATTGACTGGGCAGGTCTCCGTTACCTGGACGTACCGATAGAACACTCGGAGCTGTGCGAATGCGTCATTACACTTGGCCTACACTCACTGTGGCGTGCGCGAGTGGATGCGGTGGAGTGTACCCCCACCCCGAAGCCAGCGTGGAGGCATTTCGTCCACAAGATGGAGTGGACCGTCAGTGCTCTCGGGACACCCGACTCAGACTCAGAACTAGGACAAGCCCTTGCGAGCTGCTGCCGTGCGACGGTAGCTTTTAAAACAAAGGAGCTGGAACGCTTAAAGTGGATATGAAGCCAGCAACAGGCTAGGCTGCAACGAAACACAACTCCCCCTTTTTCCTTTTTTACCCGTAAATGCGCTCTCTTTAGTGTATGAGTGTGATTTCTATTGAACGGCGTAACACGCCAGTCAGGAACGTAGCATCAACAATGTAACAAAGGCAGCAGCATGTATAGTAGTGTGTCTTGCCCAGTACATATTTGCCCTGTGTCTTGCCCTGTACATATTGATGATGTAAATAAACCTGGTTTTGTTTAAAAAAAAAAAAAAAGTCGCGTCCGTGGCTTAGTCGGTAGAGTGTCGTGCTGCGGCCGCAAAGTCCGCAGATCGAAACCTGGCGCCGGATGCTGTTTTTTTTTATATAGTGTAGTGGCCTGGCTGGCGCGCCGAGAGAGGGTGTTGCGAGCTGGAGAGTAGTAAAGGGGCTTTAGGAGAGTAGGCGAGGGGGGAGAGGAGGCGCTATGCGAGCGCGACGATTCAGGCTCGCTTAAGAAGTTCATTCGCACTTATTCCTGGCCAATCTCCCACGTGGGTATGTGCCATGTCAGCGGCCAGGCAGCGCGCGCCCATCTCCCCCCGTTGCTAAGGAAGACGAAAAGCGCGCGCACCCGCAGCTGTTGCTATGCGGACGGCGGAAGGTTCGGGGTCGCTTATAAAGTGCATTCGCACTTAAAAGAAAAAAACACTCACACCGCCGTACTAGCGTGCACTCTCACATTGTACAATCTCACGCTCTAGATTGGCCAGGAATTAAAAAGCCGTGAAGGTGATGGGTATTGACCAAGAGTTTGAAAGCCAATCCCCTGCTAGATAAATCTAGGGAGGTCGTCCCGTGTGAAGAACAAAACCACTTACACCTCTACTTGGCACAATCCACAATCCCACGCTGGGGACTGTCCAGGAATGCGCATAATTTACGTGTAACGTGCTAAGAATGCCGCCTTGCTTGCTTGCTTGCTTGCTACTCTAGGGCCCTTTAACGTGTTCAGTAAATAAACGGCCATCCTGCTAGTGGCGTCGAACTTCTGGGCTTACGTGTTGCGGTTTCATTCCCTGCGTACGAAGCCGACACGAGCCACCTTCTATGGACCTGCCCTGCCCTTCAAACCTCTCGCCTGCAACACCTCCGAAGTACAGGGCTCCATCCTGGGAGACCCCTGATCTACAGCGGCGGTGGATATGGGGCCCTCAGTACCGGTCTCTGCTGACGTTTCTGTGTGAAACCAATGTGATGTACATATCTGTTATGCCGTACGGCAAACTCTCGCAAAAAACAAATTTGCCAGTGTGTGTCCCCACACTTCCTCTGACCACGGGCAAAGAGCATACTTCCTAATATTCAGTTCGGCCTACAGCCTAACCCTCGTCAAAATAGGAACTTCGGTGTAGAGCTCCGACGTATAGCTCTTAGGCAATTGACGTATTTTTCAATGCTCAACAAAAAGCCTAATATTCGAGGGAGGGAAATTCACAGTAACAGGTATTTAAAGAAATAAATAATAGAAATAATGAAATAAATCTAAGACAAAACGTGTCACATTGAAGACGTTTTCTGCGCGGCTGATTTTGTTATTCCATGATTCTCTCGCTCTAATTTCGCACTCTAATTATTTCGCCCTCTTTCAGATGAACACTGCGCTGACCTTAGGTGCGCGCTCTTTTATGGCATTCTCAGTTAATTCCTCATCTGGTGACGGCACTTACCTTCACGTCTAATAAATGCGAATCATTTTTTGCTTAAGTTTGCCCTGCCGTGGAAATCCCGTTTTCATTATGGCTCGTTAGCGCCTGCTTAAGGCCGTCGCCTTCTAATTGGATCTGACACGCTCCATACGCTTCACTTCCGACTCACTCGGGCTGCAATTACGCTTCCGCGATTTCGAACGCGTAACTTGAGTGACTGCAGCCATGTGGAACTATTTAACGCTGCTTGAGAGAAAGGGAGGGCTCTATTGAGGTTCACTACACTGATTATTGCTCTCTGAACGTCAGGTCACTCCAAATGCTACGGTTTAATTGGAGTTATAATAATTAACGCGAATTGTAAAAATTAAACTTCTTGGGTTAGTTTTCGGTTAACGCCGCTTCAACGTCGTAATCATATTTCTTGCTACATTGTCGTCTTAAGATTGCGACAAAGCAAACATTTTCGTGTAATTTGCTGTTTAATCTTGTGGTAGACAATCTCGCAGCGGGAAAATACTGATGGACTGTCTATTTTATATTGATTCCTTCTTTCTTTTTCTTGCTGGTACTTAGGAGTGGATGACGCAGAGGAATGTCCGGCTTGCAGCCACGCAGCTTCATTGCTCACTGTTCCCTCTTTTAAAGACGATGGTATTTCTTGGGCTACTTAAACGGGAAAATTCTGGTCCGTCGGTCTGTCAGTATGTCTGTCTGTCACTCGATTCAGCCAGCCGGCCAAAGCGAAATAAAGCTGCGCAATAGTCTTATATACAAACAGCCAAATCTAAGCGTCTCAGTCCGGTGTCAGTGTTCACACTTTGTCAAGATTGTTGAACATGAACAAGACATTACGCAAATATAAGGCAGAAAATCAATACATGAGTGATATTTTCAGAGCTCCTTTATTTAAAAAAATTACGTATGCCTGCTTTTGCGATAGAAAATAAAATACTACATCAACTGCAAAAACCCTCGCCTGCTGCTGCCCGTGGCACCTGGCGGAATTAAAAAAAATTAAATGGAAACAGCAATGAAAGGTTCCACTAGATAGGTCCCGCGTTCCGCTTGGAACGTTCGTGGAGTAGGGCGACGTGGTTATGTAAACGTTGGAGTCGGGTACCTCGATTCACGCGCGTCTCCGCCGTACGGCAGCGCTGGCATTGAGGCACCCGACTTGGACCAGTGGAACGCGGTAAATTTAAATTGACTTGATCAAACTTGTAGCGTGTTATCCTGGAAGGAACGAGACTGGAGATAGAGGAATAGCATGAGAGGTGAGTGGGAATGAGAATGGGTGCATTTACTTGCCAGAGGCGCCAGTCGACTATCGCCTTGCGTCAACATTTGCAACGAAAGGGGCAAATACGCGACCAATTTTTTTCTTTGCGGTGTTCTGCATTGATATTCGCGTGTCGTTTTCATCGTAGCGCCTTGGGTGGCACGTATGAGCGGATGTCATTCTGCTTCTCTGAAATGTGATGCAGCGTTCCTTGTCATAATACGGAAGATAAGACAATAAGCGCCGTTGTTGTATAAGGCTTCCCGTGCAGCCCGCATGTCAGCTGCTTCCATATACACCTACTGTGCATGTCAGCGACCATGCACTAAGCCAAGTAGACGACCAGACGTGTTTCTTTGAGTGCGATTGAGACGTTTTGTAGGAAAGAAAACAAATATATTACTAAAACATGCCCACGCACTCGATACAGATGGTTAGCCAGCGAAGCTGTACCGTGCGGTCGGTGTTTACACGTATGTTACTATTAATTGAAATCTTTCTCCTTATACGATGCGGGGTTGTAATATTAGGGTTATAACTGATGGAGGCAAAAAGCAAATATTCCCGTGTGTACGAGATTTCGGCGCACGTTAAAGATCCCGAGGTAGTGAAAATTAATCTGTAGCCCTGCACTACGGTGCGCCTCATCGCCTGCGTTGCGTTGGCGCGTTAAACCCTATATGACCAATCAATATTAGACTTATAGCAGAGCGTAGAGCCGACGCCGGTAGCGTGTTTCGAAGCGCTTCGCTGCACAGAGCACCCACGTGACATGTGTAATGTCACTGCACGCTATTCTTTTGAGAGCCTGCTAAAACGAACCCATCGTTCTGGCCCTATAGACTCGACGTAAAGCACGGAGTACTGGCGCTGACGGCTTGGGTTTGATCCACAGCAGGTCTATCACTTAGTTTTTTTTTATTGCGTTTTTTTCTACATTTAAGTTTTTTTATAAACTCAAATCTACGCGTCATTTTGTTAATATAGGTGATTTGGTATGTTTTAGGTCGCTTTAGGTTTAGGGCACAGTTAATGACACCGTTTAATTACGTTCAGCATTGCGCGAACAGACATGTCACGTGGGTGCTCTGTGCAGCGAAGCTGTTGGAAATACGCGTCCCAGTACGGTACCTGGTAGGCGGCCGGCGCTACTGCGCGTGCGCAGGGCCGGAAAAACTGGTTGTGCGCATACGAAGGTTTACCGGGTACCGTACTGGAACCGGTTCACCGCTCTTCTACAACTCGCTATTTTCTTTGGTTCCCGTTTTAACGCCCGGTGTCGCGTGTCGTAAGCTGAATGCTCCTCGGAAGAACATCTAATGCGTGGCCTTGCCATTTCAAAGTAACGTGCGGCCGCTGTCTGTCATCACCACTTCGACGCTGATGTGTCCAAACCAGCGATGGCCTTTTCCTGTCATTATCCCTTGATGTGTGCTTCACATAGTAGCTCGTTGAGCGCCTCCTGTGCACTCAACAATCGTTCCCCGTACTTTTAGCTCCTCTTCAACATGGTTTTTTCACGCATGCTTATCAGGTAGCCAAGGAAGAGTTTTCTGCGTACACAGGACTGCTTTAACCTAGCCATGTAAAGCTGTACTCCAAAAGTATGGCTGCGTCCCGGTGCAAAAGTACTGACATGTTGCTTGCGAGGGTACCTTCGAAGGAGGCAGGGTAAATTAATGGTGGGGTGTACGGAAGGAAGACGAAAAGTGAAAAAATTCGTAGATGACAGAATCAGAGCCCCAGGCCACTACTCCGCACAAAAGCCGGACGAAGCATCAACGGATAAGCGAGGTTGGCTCAAGCCAGAATACTGTCAACTGACGTAAGAAAAATGAAACAGTCACTATTAAGCGCCAGAGAGAGAGAAAACTTCAGCATTAGTGCGAGCTGCCGTGCCATGTCCTCTTCATTAGGAAACGGTCGGTCTGTACGGCTCCCAAAAGTTGTTACGAACCCGAAGGAAGTGGGCCGCCAACAGTTCCTGGCTTGACTGGCTCGAATGCCTGAAGCTATCGACTCCAAGTCGGGCACTGCCACCGCAAAGGAAAATCTTGCTCTTGCCAGTGGGCAGCGAGCTAAACAAGCACGAGATGGGCTGTTTTTGTATTGCAGATTTGCACAATGCGTAAACGCTAAAGATGAAGCTCGTTTGTTAGGCCTGTTTTTATGTGTACTCAGCATGGAGTTTCAGGGAAAACGACACACATTCATAGATAACCGCACACCCTGTATTAGAAAGGTTGCCTGACACGGGTGGGGCGGTATTATTGTTATGTTAGCAAGCGTTATGGGTCAGGTAGCAAAGCCACGTGGAGTGAGCGAGCGATTGAAAGAACTTTACTAGGGTCCGGCGATGACGCCAGCTAGTCGCGCACCCGTCTAGTCCCACGTCGGGACCGGCAGGTCTAGCCCAGCGGTCCTGTCGCGGGCACGCCGGACTGCCAGGATTTGCTTGTCTATAGTGGGGCTACGCAGAAGAGAGTCCCACTCCTCCTTGCTGAACTTGGGGTATACGGACCCGCTCCTCCAGAGCATGTGAGCTAGAGTAGAGGTCTGTCCGCAGGACGGGCAGGCGTCGTCGCGATATACGTCGGGGTAAACTTCGTGTAGAACTGCCAGACAATGATATGTGCCGGTCTTTAATAGTCTGAGGGAAACAGCTTGCGCTCTATTAAACTTGGGGTGAGGGGGTGGAAAGAAACTTCTAGACGTGTAGAAGAATTTTGTGACCTCGTTATAAGTAGCAGGAGCGTCCCTGTGGCCATATGGGGGAAAGTAGTCAGCTCTCCTTACAGAGGAAGCGCGGTCAGTCAGGTCGCTCGCAGCCTCGTGAGCAGACTTATTGATGTTTGGGGAGCACCCGCGACAGATTCTACATGAGCGGGAAACCAGTGAATTGAATGATGCGTGAGAGCATCCGGACTCCAAACGCTAAGCAGGCAAGCAGCTTGCTCAGCTATGTGACCATTCTGAAAAGCCCTGGCTACCGTTTTGGAATCACTGTACATCTCAGACCCACAACCGCCTAGCAGGGCAAGGACGATGGCGACTTGATCGGCGACTTGCGGGTCTGTAGTGTGAATGGAAGCGCTGTTAGAAATCTTGCCGCTGGAGTCGACCACAACGACGGCAAGGGTCTTCCCGTCGCTGTACTCCGCGGCGTCAACAAATCTTGCTCTAATTTTTTTTTGCTTGATCTGCTCTCGCCTTGTGTCTGCCCCGTTATTGACAGGATGTACGTTTCTGGGCACGGGAGCCACTAGGAACTTCTCTCGAATGCACCTAGGGATCGGGGTACTGCTCCTGGAGGATCCTGCGGAAGGGTAACCTAGCTCTTCCATGATTCGTGTGCCTGCTGCTGTGGTGTTCAGGCGAGCGAGCTGCGCGCGTTTTGACGATGAAGGTGTGGAGCACGTTTTCGAAAGCATTCGCGAGGCCCAGGCCGAGCAGAGCCTTTACGTCTCTGGAACGGCCGTCCACGATCTCATGCTTGATTAGTTTCATGGCATCCTCCGTCGACAGCCCGACTCGGAAGCCACTCATGTTGAATGGGTAAACCTCATTGTCTTTGAGGTACTGGTTAATCCTATAAGGACAGCGTGCTTCATTACCTTGCCGACGCAAGACGTCAGAGAAATCGACCTGAGGTTCTCGATGTTCGGGGCCTCGCCGGGTTTGGGGATGAGCACCGTGCGGGCCATTTTCCATTCTGCAGGAACAACGCCATTCTTCCAGACCTCGTTGATCTTGTCGGTCAGAAAGGCGATCGATGGGGCGTAAAGGTTTCTCAGCATTCTGTTAGTGACCCCATCGGGACCCGGCCCAGACCTGCGATTGAGCGCGAAGATGGCCTGTCTGACCTCGGCAATGGAGAAGTCTTCGTCCAGTACGGGGCAAGGGGAGCTTCGGTAGTCAGGGAGTTGTGTCACCAGATCCGCGTCGTGTCGGACGGGCAGGTACTTCTGAAGGCGTTTGGAGACGAGTTCGTCGACCGTGTGAGTCTGTGTGGCCTCATGAAGGGCTCGGACCAATGTGTGCCTCTGACTTGACTTGGGGCCGCTTACGTCATGAAGGTGCTTCAGCATGTCCCAGGACTTCCCGTTTTGTATCTGTTCGTCGATGGATTCCCAGAGCTCGTCCCACTGCTGCTTGCACAGCGCTTTGCAGTGGTCATCGATAACCTTGTTGAGCTCCTAAATCTTATTTAGAAGTCTGCGATTGAGTCTTTGACCTTTCCATTGGCGGAGCAGGGCGTTTTTAGCCTCGATCAGGTGGGCGGGACTGCTATTTGCTCGACGTCGAGGTCGGTTACCACTTTCTTGGCGGCCGCGGAAGCGTCGATTCACGTGGAAGACATTCTGGCTAAATGAAGAGGCAGAAGTGCAAGGCCTAACAATTCTCCCGGTGCGTAGGCCAGACCATTGCGGAAACACAACAGAAACGAAATCAGCATGAAACTGATTAGATAGGTATATCAGGCTGATAACTTTCGGGGGTGGGAAATGGGGGCAGTAGGGAAGTTTGCTGTGGAAAAAAATGTCCGCGTATCTGCTCCTTTTGTTGCAAATGTCGCCGAAAGACGATAGTCGACTGGCGCCCCTGCTAAGAGAATGCCCCCCTTCTCTTTCCCGTCACCTCTCATGCTGTTCCTTTCCCGCCTCATTCCTCCCAAGGTAATACGCGAGAGGTTTCCTTTTAATTTAAATTTACCGCGTTCTAGTGCTCCATGTCGGTTGCCTCGATGACAGCGCTGCCGTACAGCGAAGACGAGCGTGAATCGAGGCACCCTACTACAACGTTTATGAAAACACGATGCTCTACTGCACGAGTGTTCCAAGCGGAACGTGGATCCCATCTAGCGGAACCTTTCGTTGCTATTGCCGTTTTTTTTTTCTTAAATGGCGTCCGGAGGTAGCACTGGCCACAGCAGGCAACGATTTTCTGCCATTGATGTATTCTTTCATTTGCTATCGCAAAAACCGGGCATTCGTGAATTTTTTTAAAAAAGGAACACTGCATATATCACTTATGTATTGGTTTTCTGCCTTATATTTGCCTAATGTCTTGTTCTTGTTCAGAAATGTAGAGAAGTATGAACACTGACACCGGAATTTGACGTTTAGATTTGGCTGTGAGTATATAAGACTTTTGTTCAGATTTTATTGTACTTTGGCCAGGTGGCTGAATCGAGTCACAGACAGACAGACAGACAGACAGACAGACAGACAGAAAGGCAGACAGACAGACAGACAGACAGACAGACAGACAGACAGAATTGATGCTGTGAAGTAGCGGAAGAAAGACTATCGTCTTTAAAAAGAAGCATTTGACTGACATAATCACGAGAAGCATCACTACTGCGCTGAACGATAACGTGCTGATATTCAGCAATTATGAATCGCATACTCAACGCCACACCGGACGAGCCGCAATAAGAGAGACGGCACTCTTCGCGGTTCACCTTATTCACGTGACTAAACGTCAGCACGATGCTGAGTTGCTCCTCGGACATCCCTATAGGTACCGGGCGGCCGTTGTATGGCACCACCATCGCTTCAGCGAACAGCGCCGCCCGTGGCGAACCGCTCGTCAGTGGAATGCCGGCGGCGGTCAGCGCAGCGTTATTGTGCATGGCTTTCTGTCGTTTTTCTGCGGTACGGCTTCCAAAGCGTACATAACCACAAGGAAGTTATTCAGATCGGTAAACATTGAGCGTGGATGTGACCTTTACGAGGCATGCCATGTGTGTACTTTACGCCCATACTCAGTATTTACAAATAGCAGACGACGCTCCATGCGCCAAGCTGGAGGTCAAGCTGGAAGTGAAAGTCCGTTCCTTCAAGCAATTTTTTCATGCCGGCATGCAGTTTCGCGTATCGAGGAGCATATTGCAGCTAAATAATCCCACAAAACCGGTGTGTGCAACCGATCCAGGAATACTGCGGCGCTGGCCTTTGGCGGTTGACGACGAAACGGCGTCGTGCACAAGCGAAAGACAAAAGCTGGGGGGTGCCTTCTAAGATTTACCTCAAAACAGAAGTTGTGATTGACGAAGCTTCCGTAACTTCATTAACTACGGCTGAAACGTGTTTAATTTCACAGGAATGCTCTTTCTAAAGACATCGGGAATAGTTTACAGAATACATACCGCATGATTGCTTGTCGTGGAGAAGCATTGCCTTACAAGAATTGCAATGGTTGCTGGCTAGTCGGTAAATGGTTTTTCAAACCACTTCCTGCGTGGTTGAAGGACGCGATACTGGAGGGTGCCCGAAACCTGTACTCAGTTTCACAACTGAATGCTGCGGTCGGTTTAAGCTGCCACTTACGCTTGAAAAAACCATGCACTCCTTTGCCTAACGACGATGATGGATTGTCGCAAAGCTTCCTCGTGCGGGTTTCCTTAGTTTACTTCTGGATTTAAACTTTGACTAGTTGAGCTTTGAATTTGGCCAGCACGTAGTTTGGTCTTTTGATCGCAGCGTCTCTGGCTTTGACCATTTCCCATTCGATTTCCCACGAAGAAAGCTTTCCGTTCAACCATCGTAATCATTAGACGGAGGGCTAGATGATTTTGCTGTTTAATTTTGAACTTCTATGCACCCCTCCCCAAATCTAACCTTTTTCCAGCGTGTCTGAAATGTGTCTGTGCTGGGGGACTCATCGGGCTGGTGCACCCATATTTGAGGCAACTAATCGCGCGTTTTTGGCGTCTTCACAAGGCATTACACGATTTTTAGGTACTCTGTAAAGAATACTTAAGCATTAAAAAACACCGGCTGACGTTAACGCTGCCATGTTTTTTAACTATCGGTGCCATCCTTTATTCCAC
>NW_027526225.1:113789527-113810784 GCF_048455015.1 Haemaphysalis longicornis
ATGGTTGCCATGCCCCGCTATCCCATATACCCTGGTCTGGTCGGAAAAATTCCTCTCCAAAAATACCCTCCGACGAACTTTGGAAAGCTGAAATGCGCTCCTCGGGCTCGGGCGTGCGGGCCCGTTTGATTTCCAGGGCTGCCGAGGTCTCTGGTCAGTTGACCCGCAACCCGCATCGCTTTCAAGATGCTTTATCGCTAATACTCTTCGAAATACAGTTTACTCTCTCTCTCTCTCTCTCTCTCTCTCTCTCTCTCTCTCTCTCTCTCTCTCTCTCTCTCTCTCTCTCTCTCTCGCTCTCGCTCTCGCTCTCGCTCTCTCTCGGCATTCGTATGAAGTTTGGCCGACTGTATAGCCTGTTAAGGGTGCACTTCTGCTAACTATACGCCTCCAGCTTCACGATCGCTGCGCCGCCTGCCGCCGTTTCTCCGCGGCGTTGACGGGATTTGCGCTGCGTGGCTGATAGGGGCCCGTGCAGTGTTTTGGTTCTGTTTCGCTTCTTTCCGCCTTTCTGCGCCCTAAAAAAAACTTGTTATGGTGACGTCTATACGCAAAGAGTATGTTTAGGTCACTTAAAAAACAGCTTCCTCTTCGTAGAGTACGCGATCGCCTGCAAGAGATACCCGCGGACACGGTTCTGCGCGCTTCGTCGCCGCTCTTCCGGGCGTCGGCGACGCTAGCAATATATCACCATATCACCCCCGTCACCTCCAAAACATCAGGCACAAACGAATTCTACTGCCTCCTCGTTTAGACCTGATACTGGCACAATGAGCGGTTGGCTTCATTTTGCAGCGTGGACAACGAATGCGGCTTCGTTTCGAATATATACGTCGCAGAAAAAATATGTTTCGGGGATGTGATGACCCAATCCCGGGCAATAACTTATGCCTTTAATAAAAATAGAAACCATGCGAAAATGTTAAGTATATTTTAAGCCTGTGCGTCGTTAAATATGACCCCACACACGCCATACAGCAAGAACCAAGGCAAGTTAATGAAACCAAGGAAAAATAAATGCTGTGCAAGTGCGGAAATAAGAAACATAATAGCTCTAACGGAAATGAACAAGAAACAGTGCAGCTTCTGACATGCTAAAGACCATCAAGCAACTACGTTTTAATAATCACACACACAAATCTCGCGATCACTTTCCTTGTTTTTATACTGCAACAAATAGCTGATCGTACGGCGGACTCATTTTTGGAAGTATACAGGGTAGGCTGTTCAACAAGCGATGAAAGGTGTCGTTGGAAGAGTGTGGTATGTGATAAGGCCCTCTGATTTCAGTTTCTGCTTTATTCTGCACGCTCCCTGTGCCATATGACGATATTTCGAAGAAGCATTTAGTCGCGGACGCGGATTATATTTCAAGCCCGTCTCCGCGCTGCTCGCAGAGGATATATGTAGCAGATGAATGTTTGAGGCGCTCACGTCGCGACAAGACGACTCTGTCGTGTACTGATCCCCGAGTATAATTGTGCATTGTCCATCGTACTTTTGGTGAATATTCCCGAAATTAACACAGAGCGGCTCGTAAATGGTGGTGATCAACATCTGAGGTATATTGGCAAACGTAACTGGCGTGCTGTCAGGTATGAGTGCTCCGCTGATTATGTAAGCGCACAAAACCGATTTAAATCGTATTGTATAGCCGTAGAATGAACATCTGAGGAACAGGTGCTTACGGAAAAACTGCTAGTAAGTTAAGGTCAGTGTAACTACAATCGGCTCCGCCGGTTCCGCGACGCTGGCCTGTGACACACACCTGGCGCTTATACAGACCGAATATACCACACTAAGATCGCGCCAGAAACATTTACACCCTTGTAAACACACCCCATTTGCGAACAGAGTGACTGCTTCACATAAACATGGATTTCAAACTCCCGCAAAGGGTAAATCTCAGTCGTGAACGTGCCGCAAAAGCAGCGGCGGCACTGGGGAGCGGGACGCGGACTCCCGCGGCTGCTTTCGAAACGGGCCGCTAGGGGGATTTCAGTGGCGCCCCTACAGGCCGCGCTCGAGGCGTATACGCTGAAAAGAAGCCCACTTTAAAATGAGAGGAGGTAGGAAAAAATGGCCCGAGTATCTTTTCGCTTCGCTCTTATTTTTTCTAAAGACCATGTATGCCACTTCCGCCACGAAACTCATTTCCACTTTTTCCTTCCGCTCTCGCTCCTTAAATTATAAGTGAAATAAAGGTTTGTTCATTGCAATTGAATTTTTTTCGTGCTCGCTCTACTCGCCCACCATCTGATGGGAAAGAGTGCCATATATCTTTTTGTTTGGTTTGAACAGAATGAGCCAACATGTTTTGTTTTAGTGTTTGCTTTTAAAGTTAGCTCGAGCCTTTCTTTTTAATTGTTTAATATATACTCGCTGCGCTTCGACACCATCTTTGACGCGTTTTCCTTTTTCTTATCTGCCAACTTAAGAACACATCCAACGAGTATTCCCAATTAAAAGATTTTGCTCTCAGGTACGTAGTTAAATTTTGCCTCCAGTATACCTGAAGTTTTCTTTCCTCTAAATAATGTGGACCCGCATGGGCCATGCCGGCAGTTTTACCAGTTTGTAATGGTGCTGTCTATGTATACTTTTTGTTCAAGAAGCATTTTTAAACTTTGCCCTGGCGGCTGAATCGAGTGTAGATGGACATACGGGCGGAAAAACGGCCCGAAGTTTTGGAATAATGGTGCAAAGGTAAGAAGAAGAACAAAACACCATCCGTGTAGTTAAAAAAACACCGAATATAAAGGTGAACGATAGGAATAGGCAGACAAGTTCACAAATATGAAACTCACGCTTTTGCAATCACTATATCGTAATGAGGGCTTAGAAAACCTTGTATTTTTGTGGATTTGGAGAAACAGGGTCTTTGCCCCAATCACCCGTATCCAACTGGATAACAGTACTGGCGCTGTTTTTACAAATTGGTCATTCATTTAATTGTTTTGTTCTATCTTTTTGTGCTGGGGCTACGCCCAAGAAAAATGCAGCGGCTGCCGAGACATCATAACTACGTATCATATAACCTAAGGGTTATTGAGCTTTCTGACGTAGTTTATAGCTGAAGAAGCATACGGCCGTGTTGTTCAACTTTAGGAACATACCAGCCGCATCCCGTGTGCTTCGTGTGTTGTTAGTGCAGCCTTGAGCATTATCAGTGTCTGGGTGTCTCCCAAGAGATAGAAGTAAAGTTGACCGCGAAGCATGACGTAAAACATGGCATGAGAGAAACTTCGCAGACGATTCCCCTAACAGAGAGAGAGAACAGCAAACGGAAAGGCCGAGAGGTTATCCACGCTTAGAGCCCGGATTGCTACCCGACACTGGGGAAGAGGTGTGCAGGGGATGAAAGAGAGGGCAGGCGAATAAGAGGGAACAGGAGCGGGGCTGCGCACACACTTCAGTCCCTTTGCGGGCACATAGTCTTTCGGCTAAGCCTGTTTCCTTCATAAAACGCAAAAGGGCTTTTGTTGCCTTCTGCGAAGTCGATTGTAGGGGTGGGTGTCCTCGAATAGTCTCTTGTGTGAATCGTTGATTGTCCAATCGGTTGAGCTCGGCGGCCAAAACACGTCTTTCTGATGCATACTGCGGGCAACGACAAAGCACATGTTCGATTGACTCTTCAACCTTGCAGACGTCGCACTGGGCATTACTGGTCATCTGGATGAGGAAGGAGTACGCTTTTGTGAAAGAAACTCCCAACCACAGTCTACAAAGTAAAGTAGACTGTGATCGAGACAGCCCACATGGAAGACGGCGTTGGAGTAGAGGGTCCTGGTTATGGAGGCACGGATGCACAAAGCTCGGTGTATTCCTTTGAGTAATGGAGGTCCTCCGCGCGAACTGACGAAGCAGCCTAGCGGCATCTGTCCTTGCAAGCGAAAGCAAGATGGTCCTTTCACTGTCATGGCCTGTCCGGGCAGCTGCATCAGCCGAAACATTGCCGGTGATTCCACAGTGACTTGGCAACCACTGAAATACAATATTATGGCCCTTTATGACAGCCTGGTGAAATAATTCCCGAATTTCTGTCACCAGTTGGTGCAAAGGACCGTAGCGTAGGGCTGCTCGGAAGCTTTGCAGGGCGCTTTTGGAATCGGTAAAAATGGACCATTTTTGTGGAGAAGCTTCATGATGTATTGAAGAGCTTCACGGATGACTGCAAGAGTTCAGTAGCCGTCGAACCCGTCACATGGGTGACACGAAATCGAATTTTGGTTGATTCTGATGCTATAACCACCGCACCTGCCGAGCTCGAGGACGTCACGGAACCATCTGTGTATACATGCTTCCGGTCATTGTGCTGTTCGTGCAGTAAATGCATAGAAAACTGTCTGAGAGCCAGTGGTGGTAAGTCGGCCTTTTTTCCAATGCCCGGAACATGTAGACGAATCTCGGGGGTTGCCAGGCACCACAACGGGGAAGATGGTGTGACCGCAGGCGTGTAACTTGACGGTACTTCCGCCCTGTGCGCTGCGACAATGGCTGAAAAGGAAGAGCGTGGACGACTTCGAGAAAGCTGCGCAAGTTTGTGACATGGTAGCCTCGTAAGGAGCCTGATGTGTAGGCGTAGCGTCTCAGTGGTCAAATATGTTGTCATAGGATGGTCTTGGGCAATGTATATTGTTACCACTGTTGACTCACATCGCGGCAAACCGAGACAGGTGCGGAGAGCCTGCGCTTGGATTCCCTGGATCGCCCGAAGGTTAGTAGAGCATGTACTGGATATCGCTTGCAAGCTATAACGCAAAACCCCCAGGAAAAGCGCCTGGTACAGCTGCAGCATTCCTCTGACCGATGTGCCCCACGTCTTTCCAGCGATAAATCTGAAAATGTTGGCGATGGCGGTGAGCTTCTTTTTTAAGAAAGACACATGTGCGCTCCATGACATGTCCCTGTCGATGACCACGCCAAGAAATTTGTGATTTCTGGAGTAAGTATCGACCTTCCATCGATAATGATGGGATATAGGGACATGTGTTTATGCGATTTACCACGCGGTTGCTAACGTAAAGCTGTGCGACCACACTGGTACTTCAAAGACAGTAGTCCATGCGTTACGACAAAGACTAATAGCTATAAGAAAAAATGTAGGAGGCTCACTCTAATCCATAAGAGTTGAAGATAGCGAAGCTGTACGCAACCTTCACGACCATCAGGATGGTTTATGTCCATGATTACAGCATATTTGCTACTTCTTTGCTCCTGCAACGACCTTTACTCCATCTTTGTTGCTATTACGGCGGCGAAGAAGCAAATCGAAGAATCAGGAGGAACGAACGGAACTCGCGCACTTAAACAGGGCGCCCGCAATTGCAACATGTACCCTATCACGTGCTATGTGTCGAGATGGTGGCGTGATTACTCTCCCCGCAGTCACAGCCGAGTGAGTAAGCCGTTTGACTCTTGGGTACTACCCCACGACTGAGCGGGTAAAACAACTGAATCTAACTCCTGCCGGGGCGGGGTTTCTTTTCTCCATACTGTTATACTGAGTTTTCTGAAACGTCGGAATCAACGAATTGCTAGACAGGTTCGCTCTTAAAAGAAGGCTCTTGACTGTGGGCCCGCGCCGTGTGTGCACAATGGGTCATTAGCTGGGGGCAGATAATCCTCCAGATGTGTTAGTAATTTCTGGCTTGGCTATTTGAGGGAAATCCCCGTGTGGGCGCGTGTCAAATGTACTTGGGTGTGCATCTGGAGCAGCAACACATTTATTTTTGTCCGCCATTTTTCAAGTCGCGCCAAAATATTTGAGTATTTGAGTATTTGATTTTATTTCTTGGCAAAACCAGGGGGAGGCTGAGACTAAAGGCGGACGTGGCCTGACAGGGGCCTCAGTCACCCGATTTACAGCGTAGATAATAACACGTTTGTTGACAAATTTAAGCATAATAGCACAATCGTAATAGAGAAATAGCACAAAGCAAAGTCATTGCTGCATTTCCTATATAATATACAAAGCATAGGTCTAAAATTCACACAACGATCGCAGTGTACACAAAAACGCAGTAATACGTACGAATGAAGTTTCATCAGTTACACTACTATGTCACAATTACATATGAATGTATTTTTGTTTGTAATTTTTTTAATTTTTACCTTTAGGGAACATGTAGACATATATTTCAAACCCGTAATTATATATCAGTATTGCAAGTGTTTTGCGTAAGTAAGCCATATTTGCCAGCCATAGGCCTTAAACGAGGCCGTCAAATTGAATACGCAACAAGTCATCAAGTCACTTATTACAAGCCTGTAGTTATGACTGCCGCCTTAAATGCAGAAAGGCCTGAGTTGGAACGCAAAAGTTGCAGCAAAAGAAAAAAAAGTTTTTTTCAATCGATGCGCAACAGCGCATGCACCCCCTGATAGAGTTGATGGACACACAGCGGCAGACGCAACGAAAAAAATCACTTAAATTAAAAATTCCAGGGTACGGACATAATAGGCTACGTACAGTAGCCGTAATTGGGAGGCAAGACGAAAGCATAAACAAAAATATATTTTTTCAATTAGGTCCGGAGGAGAGGAGGAGCGCTTTCCGGTCCGCTGCCGCACTGATACAGTTGGCAGGTCTGTTAATTAAGAAAACAGAGAAAAATTTGGGGAGTTTCGTTAGAGGCTGGTACATTAGACCTTCCTAACATCATAAATTATAGTCCAAGAAAGGACAAATTCTTTCGTGTGGGCGTGGTGTACATCCGTCCGCCCCTACGTTCCTGGCTCTCCTCTCAAAACCATTCATACAGCTACGTAGGTATTTCCCCCCATTAGCATGGGCGCACCAAACAAACGCGTATAAAAGAGGGGCTAACTGCTTTAAAATGAAATCACTGAGTGGCTGCGTTAGCCAGAATTATAATTATAGCGCAATCAGCGCACTACATTAAATGCGCAGGTACAAATACCTTATAACAAACGTGATGTGTTTTTGATACCTTTTCAGGAAGTTAATAGGTCGCGACCTCTACTATGACTCGCCTTGGTAACCCATGTGGAGCCTTGATGCCTCGAACCGCACGTGTAATGTTTTTTAATTGTTGGGCTGCCCTTTTACAAAACACATGTGTATGCGTACAATGCTTTCCAGTCCAGCGTCTGCTTCACCTCAGGGCAAGTACAATTAGGTTTAATAAGTTTTTGCCAACCATACCGTCAAAGTATAATGAGGTTTAATATTAGAGAATAAACCTTTCACCGTTACCTATTATCTGTAACAGCAACCTGTAGAGTTTTGTTCGTTTTGGATGAAGACTGCACTTATTTGCCGCTGCCGCTACCCCCATACTACCACCCTTCAGCCTGACCTTTACAGACAAGTAGATTAATTTACATTGATTATTAGCGGATAACCTCTCTTGGAAATTACCACCACAACCAATAAACGTCGTTTGTGTAATCGAAATGTGTAGATGTTTAGGCTTTTTAGATGAGGATCGTATTTGCTGGAAAGCTCCTAGATTCCTCTGTCCTGACCTTTACTGGCAACCCCTCGCAGTCTTATAGTCTAACCTCTATACGCAGGCTGATGCAGTGCATGATGAAGGGAAGGAACATTTAATAATACAGCGCAAAGATACGATATTTTTTAGCTTATAGTTCTTTTTTACAACGTGTACAGTCATTCGTCTAGGCTCGACAAATCATTTTCTCTCTAGTTCAACTTTATTATTTTCTTGCTGTTAATAGCCCTCTGTGTCATTTCTAGTGGCCCCAAAAAGGTATTACTCTTGCGAAATAATTTACAAGTGGACTCTCTCTTTGCTTGCTTCTTTGAAGTGACGTGTTGTTCTTTCTTTTTACGGACACACGTCTAAGGCATGTTCTTTTTATGGCTTTGGGCTCTTTCGTTCTGCTGTTGCTGTGACACCTAAACGCCCCGGGCTTGCGGCACCGATTCTCATTTTTTTTAAATACAATAGAATTTCGTTTGCGCAACACTGCGGAGATGCTAAAGGTAGTTCCCAATAAAGAGAGATAAAAATTCAGGCAACATGCTTTCGCGCAATGCCTCCTCCTTGCCGAAGTATTGGAAAAGATTTGCGAGAGAAAAAAAAACACCCTTGTTTTATAAAAGGGGTGCGTTAATTCCACTAAGTGTTTTAATTGTAACTCTAAAGTAATATAACCTGTCTGCAGGTGAAAAAGAAGCTTGTCAAATAAAAAAAAACGGAAAGCAACACACAATTTAGGAGATGCACCATCTATTGCGAAGGAATTTATGAAGTTTTAGAGCGTCACAATTTTTATTTTTTTATAGGCGCTGGTAAAATAATAATCACGTCTCTCTGAGTAACCTGAAACCTCCAGAGTACCGCGTGGCTTTGTTAAACGCAGTCGTTATTTCGTAAAGCGCCTCTGAGCATTATGTGTTGTTGCAACAATGACAAAGCCGAACGTGGGCTGTGCTTTGTCTCCATGTTCTGCCTCAGGTAGGACCGCCACAAAGCCGCGTACATGGCGGGTATTAGGGCCTCCTTTGTGTCTCCTTATTTTCCTTGCACGCGGCGAACTGGGAGCAAAAAAGAAACGCACAAGCTGAGGATGTTAGGGAACTATGCTCGGGGCGGAGACGTCGTGGAGTGAACAAACGCAAACGAGTCATGAAGGATTTCAAAACACCTATTTCAACACGCTGTCCCTTGTTAGTCGTCTTTGTTTATTAAAGACGATAGTCTCTCTTGCGCTACTCGAACCGAGAAATCTTGGTCTCTCTGTATGTCTGTTTGTCTGTATGTATGTGATTCCCTTCACCCAACCGGCAAAAGTGAAACGAGTGTGAAGCTTTGCGAATGTTTGGAGGCACGTGCGCACTCTGGCTGCTCTGTCTGCGACGGTCTCAGAGAAGTGAGGTGAAAAGCTCAAGGCTGGCTGTAGCACTTCGCTTGAGTTGAACACTTTGGCTTAAAAATAACGTTCTGAGAAACCGCGTTTGGCAGCAGAGACATTGTGCCAGTAGCCGCCATCACGCTCTTGTTAAGCTCAACGAATACCTGCCGTAGCCTTCAAACGGGCACAAGAAGTGTCACTAAAAAACCTAAGCACGTCCACGTTTCTTGCAGCTCTGTGCACGCAAGTAATTAAGGTTTTGCGTAAAAAAACTACTATTGCGGAAGCGAAGATTATGATCTTGTTTAAATAAAGATCTGTGCAAAGTGCGCGGTGGACATGCGTGCTCTCTGGCAACACATTGCAAATGTTTTCGTTTCCAGTGCCAACAAAAGACATTATCAGAAGTGTTTCAGCAACCAGTCCCTGAAAAGCTAACACCCCTTTCTGGGAGGGAGACGGTTGAATCGCGAAGTGTTCTCCGATGCAAATCCAAAGTCCACAATCTAATCAGCGAAATTGGAATCTGCGACAACACTACATTAACCGAACGTGATCTTATGATTTTGTACCTATTAGTTTGGGATTGTGTCATCTGAATGTGCTGGTTCGGTTGGCTCAGCGTTGTCGTTGATATGGGCTCCCCATTGGTAAAGCGTGTGGCGTGATCAGCGCTCCATCTGTGCGCCTGTGGGAAGAGGCTTTCATCATCGCTCAACCGTATGTAGCTAAACTGCATTCGTCGACAACAATGGGATCTATTATGCATTTAGAGACAACCAATGGTTTATGCGGATTGTGGCTGATGTGCCCTTTGTGAAAACCCACTGTGTAAACGTGGCTTTCATGCAGGAGTGTTAGCTTTTCTGCAGTGTGTTCTCCCTACACCCCCACAAGGGAAACTTAAAAAGCTTCGCTTTAAAAGAAGCTTCCTGGAGATATAGTACCCTTGTGGGTGGTCCAGTTGGATGACATTATTATACATTGTAAGTTATGTTGCTCGGGGCTTTTTTTCCTTACTCTAGTTTGTGCCAGCGTCTCTGTTGACTCGGCAGGAGTAAGGGAAGTGCACGTCATGTTTATCTGCATACGGATGGAAGGTTAATTAGCTGGTGCAGGTGATTTAGATAGCGAACTGATAAATCAAAGGCTCTCTTCTAGCTTTTAACCGATCGACCATCTATTATATTCTATTTACGTTCTACTAATTATAACGTGAAGTGTTTCAGGACTATATCCTCTATTAACTTCTGTATTGACCGGCTTCGAGAATCCTTACCGTCTATCTTCAAGACAAGACAAGCAGTTCGTGAGAAAAGATAAGAAAAAAGAAGCTCGTTCTGAGGTCTTGACGCAATCAGGGCTTTCGCCATACAGCCAGCCTTTTTCCGAGCGCTACGAGCTCTCAAAGCCCAGCCCTGCGGATCTGCCCACGCCAACGCGCTGAGGCGAAAGAAAAACACCGTGGCACTTGATACGTTGCTCTGTTTTCCTTCTGGCCTATACCTTTGACGAGAGAAGCCGATGAAAGCACTTGTAAAGGCTGACGATAAGCTTAAAAAACTAAACAAAGCACGCCGCGGATGGCACAGTCAGGAATCTAAGAGAAGGAAAAAATGAGTTCCCCGGAGAATCCTTGTCTTGCGTTGGTGACGACCAGCTACAAACCGTGGGCTGAAGTGAGCCAACAGTCACACTGCCTACGGTAACACAGCGCTGGAGATAATGAAAACAAACATAGCCATTGCGCGTGTCAGTCTGCGCTTTTGGTTTGCCTTTGAAACCGGCGAGCGCGCGTACGTTTGCCGTGATTTACGAGGCCGCTGCGAGGTACTGTCTTGGAAGTTTGCGGCGTAAGATGAGAAGGAAAAAGTAAACAATATAATGACTGGGCAGAACAAACAGTCGCCCGATAGAAGCCGGAGAACGGAATCAAAATAAGGTGGAAGCTGACTCCGTCACTTAACTCGTCGCGGTATTATCAATTACTGTCGACTTCGCTAAAACTACGACAGGTGAGACTATTTCAAGTTTCCAGGTCTATACGCTTCTTAGCTAAAGTATAACGTATTGCTTATACTTGTTTTTGTCGGTCGTGTATATTGCCGGGATAAGGAATAAAAAAGTTGAGGTATCTGCTTCCTTCGCTGCAAAAGACGTCGAAAGATGGCAGTGCTCTTGCCACTCCTGCAAAACAACGCCTACTTCTTTAACCATATCACGCCTCTCACATTCTCCTCCTTTATCCAATTAATCTCCCCTCTGACCATCTACAATCACCACCAATTTCTCAATCGTACTTTCTTCCTCCTCTCTTCCTGTCCCCTTGATCCTCAACTTTAATACCCCTATTCTCCTTTCCTCCACTTGCAATCCTCTTCCCCTGAGACTCTCACAATCCTCCCCCTTTATCATTTCTCTCTCCTTCATCGTGCATCCCCATCCTCCAAATGCTTTGCTTGTTCAGTCACTTCAGTTGCCTCGTTGTCAACTCCGTTCCTCTCAGGTTTCTGTTGCCCTGATCCTCTCCTCTATTTCTTGGCTTCCATCTCTACCCTTCTCTGATGTCCTCTCCCTCATTCCGTTCTCCTTAACACCACCCCATTCGCCTTCTCTTCCTCGACTCCCTTCATACACCAACCCCCTTCGATACGCTTTTTCATCCTCCTCGCACCTCCCTTCCCGTCTCACTTTAAAATTCTCTGCACCCCTTTTTCTTCCCGCTACCCTCCTCTCAATGTCCTTCCACTCAATCCGGATACCATTTAGCCCCCTTCCTCTTTAACTCTCTCCTGCACCCCCCATCACCTCCCACTCCATTCCCCCTACTTATCCACTACACCGTTCCCTTCGAAGGACCACCTTCCCTTACCTGTACCACAGCGCCCTTTTCCCATTTTCTTTTCTACCCTCTGCTGCCTTCGCTCTCTCCACCCCATTTCCCCTGTTACATACCTCGTCCCCTCACCAATCGTCTACCCACCAGTGTAACCGCAGGCCATTGGAGAGATGGCTCACGAGGAACATTAATGGAAGATTCGAGTGACAGGCAAGCAGATACGAACTAATACGCAGACGCAGGCACACACAACCACCGTTCGGTGGTTTGGGTAACTAGAGTGGCTTCCCCGGTTGACTTCACGTTACATGTATATCCACTCTTCTTAGATTTGTACGAGGACTCTTCGACGTGAGTTGAAGAAGGTAAAAATAAATTCATACCATACGTGCTTGCTTTATCGAAAAATAGCAACGGTGGTTCCCGGGAACTTCATTTACGCAGTTGAATACTAGTTGGTATGCTCCAAATTTCCTGAGCAACGTTCAGAGGGTTGCCTTGTAACTTTTGAAAAGTTAGTTTTTTTTTGGTGGCAGGGGGGGGGGGGTATTTTTTCAATTTCTTCTTCTTTATTTCAACAATGATATAATCCATTTGAGTGCATGATATCGTGGTTCGATAAAAGAAACATGAATTGACTTGGGCAGGGCATGTATTAAGCAGGAATGACAGCCGCTGTATCGCCAGGGTTACAGAGCGGATATCAAAAGATGGGTCTTGAAGAAGGGTAAGGCCAATAACACGAGAGAAGGAAAAAATAATGAAATTCAGGGGCAAACAATGGACTCCAGCTGCACCTGACAGGAGCGGTTGTAGGTTAATGGAAGGGGCCGTCGTCCTGCAGTGGGCCTAAGTAGGCTGATGACAATGATCATGATATTCGCTTTTAAGTGTAAGTGAATGAAGTGCGATATACGCAATATTCGAAGGACGCCACGCCAACGCACTTAATCCACAGCAACTCATAAGCTCACACCCTATCGTTCCCGCCTTCTGGCGTCGCAAGTGAACGGTCTCTCACCCAAGAAAGGAGAAAGCAGCCCCAGTTAGTGTTAACTGTTGCTGATATACCCTTGATGGAAGCGACTCGCATCACAGGCTCCAGAGCAGTGAAGCTGTATAATGCGGCTTGTATTTATATTATATTACCACGTAACTATGAATGACGCAAGAATACATTTATTTATTTATTTATTTATTTATTTATTTATTTATTTATTTATTTATTTATTTCTTCATTTATTTATTTATTTCTTCATTTATTTATTTATTTATTTATTTATTTATTTATTTATTTATTTATTTATTTATTTATTTATTTATTTATTTATTTATTTATTTATTTATTTATTTATTTATTTATTTATTTATTTATTTATTTTCAGCAAGCCGTGGTCCAGGAATTCCAACCAGGAGAAGTCCAAATGTGCTGTGTGGTAAACGGTGTTATAGTGATTAGGCGCGTACACAACATTGCGTCTACACAATACACCAAAACTACGATGAGTAACTCGTACAGTGCTTTGGAGCAAACCTTCTGCATCGTCGAACAAGACTTTCAGGACATTATAAAAAAGACAGAAAAAAACACGCCATTACAGACTAAAAAACAGGCATTAAACGGCAGGAGAGAAATATTGCAAGAAAAAAATAAACGCCTCTCCCTTTAAAGAAAGGTGGTTAGAACGCGGAACTACTCCGACCACGTCGGAATGGCGCAATCGGATGGACGCCGGCTTCATAATGCGAGGGACCCCGGATCGATTCCTATCGCAACAAGCGTTTTTTAGATGCGAAGCATCTCATGCTCGGGGCTGTGTCCCCTCCCTCCCTGGTTGTCGTTGTCCGCTGTCCGCACTCTACCGCGCATGCGCGTCTCTTCAGCCCCGTGAGCGTTTGGGCTGACGTCAGCGCAGTCCACTATAAAAAGAAATAGGTGGCACCCGGTTTCGATCCCACGACTCTCTGGCTGCAACGGGAGGTACAAACCGAGGCGGGAGCATGCGCTACAAACGCGCCCTATGTCCTTCACTCATTCAAACTACGTCAAGAATCTACTGATACAACGAAAGCACGCGAAGCTGAACGTCAACGGAACCGCCGAACTGAAAACTAATGGGAACTTCAGTCGACTCCATGGCTGCCTCGCATACTACTCAGGGTTCCCCTTCGGGAAGAGGGTGTAATTTTTTTTCCTTGAGGCTCTTGATGGGATTTTGCTTGTCATCGCCATCACCGTCTGTGGAACGCAGTGTGTTAAGTTGGCTTTCCTGCAGTGCGTTGTACTGGGATGAACGAGGCCATCATTGGGGCATAGAAATCTTCACTTAAAAAGGAGCTCGTTCTAGTAAGGTTTATTAGTGGGCACTTATGCTCCGTCACATGATATACGCCTCGAGCGCGGCCTGTAGGGGCGCCACTGAAATCCACCTAGCGGCCCGTTTCGAAAGCAGGCGCGGGAGTCTCCGTTCCGCTCCCCACTGTCGCCGCTGCTTTTGCGGCATGTTCACGACTGAGATTTATTATGTGCGGGCGTTCGAAATCTATGTTTATGCGGAGCAGTGACTTTGTTCGCAAATGCGGTGTGTTTACGAGAGTTTAAATGTTTCTGACGCGATATTAGTGTGGTATATTCGGTCTGTATAAGCGCCAGGTGTGTGTCACAGGCCAGCGTCGCGGAACCGGTGTATACATGCACCTGATTGTAGTTACACTGCCCTGAATTTACTAGCAGGGTCTCCGTAACCACCGGTTCCTCAGATATTCATGATATGGGTATACACTACGATGTGAATGACTTTTGTGCGCTCACATATTCAGCGGAACACTGATACTTGACGGCGCGCCAGTTACGTTTGCCAATATCATACCTAATATATTGGTCACCACCATTAACAAGCCAGTGTGTGTTAATTTCGGGAATATTGAACGTAAGTACGACGGATAATGCAGAATTATACTCGGTGATCAGCACACGACAAAGAGTCATCTTGTGAGATGAGCGCCCGCAAACATTCATCTGCTACGTGTACCCTCTGCGAACAGCGCGGAGACGGGCTTAGAATATAATCGGCGTCCGCGACTAAACGCTTCTTCGAAATGTCGTCACAATGCACAGGGAGCCTGCAGAATAAACCAGAAACTGAAATCAGAGGGCCTTATCACATACCACACTCTTCCAACGACACCTTTCATCGCTTGTGAACTGCCTGCCCTGTATACGTGCAGAAAGGTCCACCGAACGATCAGCTGTTCGTTGAAGAGCAAAACAAAAGGAAAGTGAACACTACATTTGTGTGTGTAATAACTAAAACTTGTTTGATTTCGCTCCGCATTTGTACACAGCGTCCCCCTCCCCTACCCCCCCCCCCTATGTCTCGCGAAATAGCAGTCCATTTCGCGTATAGTTGGTCTGGTGAGCTCTACCTGGCGGCTAAGTTTCGACGAACGTATTTAGCATGTCAGAAGCTGCACCGTGTTTTTTTATTGCCGTTAGAGCTATTATGTTTCTTCCGCACTTGCACAGCATGTATTTTTCCGTGGTTAAATATTACATTGCCTTGGTTCTTGCTATAAGGCATGTGTGGGTACATATTTAACGACTTACAGGCTTGGAATATACTTAACATTTTCGCATGGTTTATGTTCTTACAAAAGACATAAGTTATTGTTCGGGATTGGTTAATCACATCCCCGAAACATACGTTTCTGCGACTTGTATATTCGAAACGAAGCCGCATTCATTGTCCACGCTGCAAAATGAAGCCAACCTCTCCCTGTGCCAGTATCAGGTCTAAACGAGGCGACAGTAGAATTCATTTGTGCCTGACGTATTTGCAGGTGACAGGGGGTGATATGCTGTAACCGTCGCCGACGCCCGGAAGAGCGCGCAGAACCGCGTCCCCGCGGGTGGCTCTTGCAGGCGATCGCGTGCTCTACGAAGACGCAGCTGCTTTTTAAGTGACCTAAACGTACTCTTTGCTTATAGACGTCATCATAACAAGGTTTTTTCCGGGCGCGGAAAGGAGAAAAGAAGCGAAACAAAACCGAAACCCTGCACGAACCCCTATCAGCCACGCAGCGCACATCCCGTCAACGGCGCGGAGAAGCGGCGGCAGGCGGCGCAGCGATCGCGAAGCTCGAGGCGTATAGGAAGGCACAAGGATCAGTCAAACAGGATGCCGCGCACCGTCGAGCATAGGCGAACCGAATACCGCCACTGTTAGTCCATCTGCTTTTATCTTGGAGTGAAGGGGTTTCCAGAAATACGATTAAAAAAACTTTGTTGCTGCACTAGTTGGTACATACTTAAAGAAAAAGCAGGCGACCAGTGCGTCAGCACGCCCTCACTAGCGTTAAGTGACAAAGAAATGTCATTCCTAAATCACAGCGTGTAGGTTAGCGCATGCAGTTGCCCTTCCCTCTTTTCGGTTTGGTCTGCGCCTGAAATGCACGCATGAGCATTAGGGCCGTCTTGATTGCTCTTGCGACGGGAGTAGATATGTTCATACTTTTAACAGTGTTGCACCTGCTCATTCTCGCCATTGTCACCACCTTTGTACACTTGTTAGCATGATTATACCTTGGTTGTTATTTTTTAGGGGCGAAGCTCCTAAAGCCATGGGTCTGTCCATCCCTTGTGTCTCGTGGTACGTGACCGCCCCATGCTTTCGGAGATGTCGCAAAGTGGGCTGCGTTGCACGCGCAAGAACCGGCTGCAACCGGCAGCGCAAACTCGGCACCGGGAGCGCGAGCTTGTCTGTGTTCGCCAACGGAGGCGCGAGCGCACGTGCACTGCGAGGGGGAGATCACGCAAGAGATCACGCCACGAACGCAGGCAGTCGTTCTCGGAGATCGAACGAGACGCAAGGACCTTTGCTCGTTTCCTCTCGTCTTGTTCGGGCACAAGTTCGCCCTAAATAAAAGTTCTTTCTTTACTACAACAACAACAACAAACGAACAAGAACAAAATAAAAGTTGATTTGTACAATGTACGCACACAGTGTTACGTCTTTCTTAATGATGTAATGGGCGAACTTTCACGGGAGAGTTACGGTTACCGATGATCTCCCCCTCTCGAGCTTCGCCCCACTTATCATCATTCATTCCGTGGATATGGCGTGATTTTTTTGTTGATGTTTCGGTTTAGATAAGTCATGTATCAATTCGCGTGGTTGTTTTTGATTAAACAGTTGGAAGTTGGCGCCTGTGTCTGACTCACCCTGTATTCTTAGTCCACATCAAGTATGCGCCATGTTTTATCCTTCCCAGAAACATACGATCAGATCGAGGACATTTTCGATCAAACAAAAACCGTCCTCGGTAGTGACGAAACCTTTACAATTTTTTCCTATCAAATAATGGTGCAGCGTTAGGCCGCGCCCGTCTACATTAAACAGCACAGCGCGATCGGGCACCAGCAACGAAACATAAATGGAACGGTTCACAAAGCATGGTTACTCACAATACGGCCCCCGCATGTGAGTTGCAAACAAATGCCGCCATAAAAGTTTGATATCTTCTTTTTGGGCACGACATTATAATTCACATTCCCGGACACAGTGCCCATATTTCAGGAGGATGGGGGAGGGAGAAGCCGGAGGAAAAATGGTGGGGCTCAAATGGATTTGCCCTGTTTAAAACTACAAAGCAATATAAATTATTCCTGCCTGAACAACACGTTACCGCACTATTCATGGTGTTGTGATTTGTTGTGGGACAATAATCCCAGGGATTTATGACGCAACTACCAGTATATTGCCTGGCGTTCATTCCGAATTTTTTATTGCCTAGGATGAAGTGCGAAATATGGCGTCGCCAAGCTTCGAATGGTCGGGTCTGTGGGGCTTAGACACGAGCTGAAAATGGCTTGCACCGCCTTGGCGCAAGGACCACAATTTTTTACAGATACAACGAACTTGCATTTTTAATGCATGAAATATGCTTCTTAGAAATTCATGCTAAAATTTTCTGCAGTCATGCTTTCACACCCATACATTTGGAGCTTGAAGATAAAAGGCTGCATTATTGGCCGCAAAAAAGGTCGTTGAAATGGAGAAATTAGGGGGTATACTGAAGCAGCCACGGTTATTTTCTCTTTCTGTTTGTAGTTTCCAGCCTAAAATTACCGCCACCGCATTGGCATAGTCATTTTTACACCCACCCATCAACCCATCCGCACATTCATACATACATACATACATTCATACATACATACATACATACATACATACATACATACATACATACATACATACATACATACATACATACATACATACATACATACATACATACATACATACATACATACATACATACATACATACATACATACATACATACATACATACATACCTACGTCCGTCCGTCTGTCCGTCCATCCATCCATCCATTCATCCATTCATTGTATGTACTTACATAGCCGCATGCCGGACACACGCATATATATAGTATGCAGTGAACTTCCGTTAAGACTAACACGCTTAAAACAAATTCTCGCTTATGCCGAACAACGTGGGAATGCTTGTTTGGTTTTCCATGTACTCGAATTCGCTCCAATCCATGCTGTAAAGTTTGTGTGTTTGGAATGCAACGATGGAAATGACAACCCCAACGATTACCCATGTGGCAGCACTTGCATTCACAAACGTGTCTCTACAAATAGTGAAACCAGAGACTACCTGACGGCGGCGTCCCGAACGCAGCAGCGTCGGCAGAAAGAAAACCGAAAGGAGTGTATTTCGAAGGGTCAGGAGGAAGGCGGCACGCAGGGCAACGGCGTCATCTCTCTCACTGCCTCTTTCTCACTCTTGTTACATGTGCCGCCTCCGAATAGCACCCTCCCCCTCCCCAGACGCTGAATCCAAACCACCGCCTGTCTACACGTGTGGGCTTAGCTTAGTCAGCAAGACGACGGGCTGTCTTTCCTCTTCTCTTCGGGACCGGGGTTGATTCCTGATTGCGCCAGTAGTTTGTGTTTCCTGGGGGAAGCCAGTAGTAGCCGGGGATGTGCAGCCAGTAGTACTGCAACCAGTAGTAGTAGTAGTAGTGTGCAGCGAAACTACTATTTGGGAGTTTTCTGCTGACGCGGACACGAAACGTTTCTTGGCTCGTTAGAGGTATACGGCTTGGCAGTAAAAATATCCGTGTAAGACGAACAGCCTTGCATGTACTCTTCGGTTAAGACGAACAACTTTCGGGGTGACCACCACGGCTGGCGAATATGGGTAGCGAACATCGTAGTCTTTGCGGGGGGCGGAAGATGCAGGCACATTATTAGAGGGAGGAGGAGGAATAAACATTTATTTAACTGTAGGAGTTCCGTTGTGGGAGGTCTCCTTATTCCAGGAAGCCTTGGTCCTTGGATGCCCGGCGGGCCCTGTCCACCAGTCGTTTCTGGTCTTGAGGGCGTCACAACCGCAGCGCGAAGCGAATTTGCGCCACGGAAGAAGGGAGGGAGCGAGACAAAAAGACTTCTGGATAAAGCTACCACTGCTCCCACCCCTCAACCCGCGGAGCCAGCGGCAAAGCAAAGCAAAGAAAAAGTGCGAGGGTACGTCTCAAAAAACAAAAACAAAAATGTTTACTGACGTTTCGACTGGTAGACCAGTCTACATCGAAGTAACCCACCGGACTTTACTTTTTGATATTTCTTCTGGATTATTGGAAACTTTTCTTCCTCGACCGTATATACGGGCACAATATACGGTCTTGAAAAAAAGGTTCATATATATATATATATATATATATATATATATATATATATATATATATATATATATATATATATATATATATATAGTAAGGAAATGAGGTGCTCGTTGAGGAAATACAGAAACATAGGTCGGCAGTCTACAACGCCAAAGGAGGCATAGGGGAGTTGTTAGGCTCTATTTTTTACTACGGTTAATGAAGTTAAGATTTTTTTTAAATATAAGGAAGAAAGAAAGAAAGAAAAACACGCGCCTATATATTGTATACATATATATATATATATATATATATATATATATATATATATATATATATATATATATATATATATATATATATATATATATATATATATATATCGAACAACAATAGGCAATGAGGGGCTCGTCAAATGAACAAAGAAATCAAGGCCAGGAGTCACAACGCCAAGGAAGGTAAAGAGGAAGCAATTCATGCTTTCTGTTTTTTGTGTTAAAGACCGTTTAATATTCTTAAATGAAAGACAAAACTGGGTAAAAAGATGTTCCCGGGGTGGAACCCGAGCCCACGATATTCAGAATATACATTTAAAGGTTGATTCGAAGCAATATTTCAACAAAGACGGGTCAATCAACGCTTTCTTCTTCTGTCTTTTTCATGCATATGCGGCTAGCTTTGAGTAAACAAGCCCCTGATTCTCTCGCGACCGTTCGTCGAGGCCCTCAAAGCGACGTGCACGCGTTTCACAGCAGCGCCACGCCAAAGAGGTCAAACGACGCCTTTTGAGTTTTACGGCTTTTAAATGCGAAGAGAGCGCGGGATGTTGCAAGTGCGATCCAATACAGATTTGCGATCCAAGTGCGATCCAATACAAAGCGAAACAGAAAAATGGCCTGCAGTAAGGAATGATGCGCGTGATTCGAGACGTCCGGAACGGCCACGTCTAGATCCCGTTGCTTTTCGCTTCGTCCCCGCTGAATGTCAAGAAGAAATGGCTCGCAAGATATGTTTGGAGTCGCAGCTGACGCTTTGGTTACAGCTGGACTAAGACGCTTCTATGACGTGAAAGGCTCCAAAGAAATCTTGACATTTATTATAAAACTGTTATCATTGCAAATTTCCTCCTTTTCCTCGCACAAGTCTGTTTTTCGTATTTCGTTCGCGCAATGTGACATTGATTTCAGGATACTAACAAAATAGCCATACAGAAAAATTCATGAAAGCCCTCAGTATACAAAACATTGCCTCACTCGGCATCATTTGTTCGTTCTCACTTTCTTTTTTAACAACTGCTGCATGTTACTTTCTTCTTAACCCTGGGCGAGTAAGGAAGGATTACATTTTAGTAGCGTTCCTGTCGTTCAATATCTTCGGGGGCATTTTTCAGGCCGCATTCCCCAACCTTTTTCTCTTAAAGGGGGTAATGTCATCCGAGAAAAAGATGTCACGCCCACATTTCATTTTCATTTCGTCACTCGCAAATATACGTTGCAGAAAGATGACGTAAATGTTATCTTTCGCCCTGTGATGTCCCCGTCAAAGAAGCGATATATATATCCCAGCCTAGAGTTTCAATACGCATCCACTTCCGTGGTGAGTTGCCACGACGTCGTACTGTTTAGTACTGGGAAGCGTATTCGATTTCATGATGCTAACAGCGCAAAAGTTGACTACGGACAGAGTATATTTTGCTGTTACCCCGTTAACTCGAACTCGCAGCGGCCCGAACATGTGTTCGAATGAAAGAAGTTCGAATTACCAGAGCTATTTAAATACAGACCAAATGAGACCAGATCAAGAAGTTTGCGGGGATAAATCGGTCGCAGTTAGCACAGGACCGGGGTAATTGGAGATTAATGAAAAGGCCTTTGCCCTGCAG